>NW_027189349.1:125000-197500 GCF_040958095.1 Procambarus clarkii
ACAAAGGGAGTGGTGCAGGTAAAACAGGGATGAAGAGGGGGAACAGGGGGAGTGTTGCAGGTGAAACAGGCATGAGGAGGGGGAACAGGGGGAGAGATGCAGGTGAAACAGGGATGAAGAGGGGGAACAGGGGGAGAGGTGCAGGTTAAACTGGGATGAAGAGGGGGAACAGGGGGAGTGGTGCAGGTGAAACAGGGATGAAGAGGCGGAACAGGTGGAGAGGTGCAGGTGGAACAGGGATGAAGAGGGGGGAACAGGGGGAGTGGTGCAGGTGAAAAAGGGATGAAGAGGGGGGAACAGGGGGAGTGGTGCAGGTGAAAAAGGGATGAAGAGGGGGAACAGGGGGAGAGGTGCAGGTGAAACTGGGATGAAGAGGGGGGAACAGGGGGAGAGGTGCAGGTGAAACTGGGATGTAGAGGGGGGAACAGGGGGAGTGGTGCAGGTGAAACAGGGATGAAGAGGGGGAACAGGGGGAGAGGTGCAGGTGAAACTGGGATGAAGAGGGGGGAACAGGGGGAGTGGTGCAGGTGAAACAGGGATGAAGAGGGGGAACAAGGGAGTTGTACAGGTGAAAAAGGGATGAAGTGGGAGTGAATGAGGTGCAGGAAGGGGGGCAGAGAGTGTGATGTAGGAGGGAGGGAGGACGATGGGAAGGGATGGCGGCGGGAGGGAAGACTACATGATGGGTAAGAAGGGAAGGTGAGTGAACGAAGGGAAGGACTAGCAACGGGAGGGAGGAAAAACAGAGGGAAGGGCGAGAGTGAGAAGCGGCGGAAGGAATGAGAACGAAGGGATGGATCTGCGGCGAGAGGGAAGACGATGGGAAGGGCGGGATGGGATAGGGGCGGGAGTGGGAAGGGCAGAAAGATGGAGGATGAGCAGGTTTATGAGAGGGAGGAAAAGGGAAGGAGAAGGTGCTAGAACGAAAGGAGGGAGTTTGGTAGTAAAATAGGAGAGGGAGTGGGGAGGGTGTTGATAGTTGGTTATGATAAATGGATAGATTAATGGAAAATTTATATAGATAGATAGATGGATGGATACATTGATTGCTAAATAAATATATTGACGGATAGACGGATGCATAGATGAGTTGATGGACGGAAAGACAGATGACTATATGGATGGATAGAAAGATGAGTTGATGGACGGATACATGGATAGATAGATATATATAATGATAAATGGTTGGTTTAAGGGGAAGATAGATTGATGGATTGACAGATATAAGTAGATAGATAGATGGATACATTGATGGACACATTTGTGCTAGGTGAACAGTCGAATCAGGTTAAAGAATATCTTTCGATTTGCTATTGCATCAACCGGGATTCTATCGGGGACCATTAGGATTATAACCATCGAACTCTCTCTATTTAGACGCTACGCCTCCAGTTTGTGTGTGTGTGTGTGTGTGTGTGTATGTGTGTGTGTGTGTGTGTGTTTGTGTGTGTGTTACTTAGAGAGAAATAGATGTAGTAGATATAAAAGTGGATAAATACATTTATTTGATAGGCGGGGTCCAAGAGCTAATAACTCGATTTTGCAGATACATATAGTAAATATAAGGATAAAACACACACACACACACACACACACACACACACACACACACACACACACACACTAGTTGATAATGGACTGTTTTGTGTTCGTATCCATGTGTACTATTGTCATGACCGACAGACACGTGAAGCTATATGTGTTTATGTGTACCTGTAATTAAACTGACATGTGTACGGTAATTATCTGTATGCGTCCATTTTAAAGGTACATATTAGTGAATGTTTATTTATGTAAATTGATTGACATATGTACGTATGCGCGCATTTAGTGTTACTGAAATTTATATGGTTAACATGTATACGTTTGAATGACATAGTTTCCCATTATTGTCACATTTTTTGTTACTGTTTCGCTGTTCACTCTCACTCTCTGACCCCCGTCGACTAATTGTGCTCACGTGTGTTTGTTAAAGGTACGGTAACCATTGGCTTTTTACCCAATAATTTGCAACTATTTGCAAACAAACATTTCTAAAGAACATCTATGTTTCAGATAAATATTCTTTTTCCTAACATACATGTAAATCACACAGTACCTAACCTCAGTCAGAAACACTTTTCTTACTATCTCTCACAACGGCTTTTGCATATATATCCTATCTTAATAAATTTATAATTTAAATTCATAACTGGCAACCCTCTTCCAGCGCCATAAAGGCCACCAAACATCATTCTTTTCCATTAACCTCTCCCAAATTATCTTTTGCACCAATACACACACTAGGGGGCTTTATAGCTGAGTGGACAGCGCTCTCGACTCGTAATCCTAGGGTCAAAGTTCGATCCCCCGGTGAAGGCGCCAACGAAAATCAGCAGAGTTTCATTCATTCATGATGATCCTCTTACCTAGCAGTACATAGGTACTTGGGCATTAGACTCCTGTTACGGGCTGCTTCCTGGGTGTGTGTATGTGGAATTTTTTTTTTATTAGCTAGTAAAAATTGATTGATTCACAGTTGAGAGGCGGGCCGAAAGAGCAGAGCTCAACCCTCGCAAGAACAACTAGGTGAACACAACAAGATAAATACTAACTAACCACGATCTCGTGTAATCTACTACACACGCTACCACCTCCCCCAGTACCTCCCCACCTCCCCCCACTCCCTAAATCACTCTACCTAAGTCATTAAAAATATAAAACAAATCAATTAATACACAAAAAATACTAACTATAAATAAAGGAACCAAATTTTAAACATACAGCGACTCCAGCGTGGTCTAGTCGGAGGAGAACGTGTTCTCATCTGGATAGATTGCGATCGAGCCTGTCGGAACGGTTGTGTAACTGCAGGGCACAAATATTTGTGTGTGTCCCCTCCTGTAGCTGCCTCTGTTTCAACAGGTTCCCTGGATAGCTGGAATTGGCCTGGCCCTAGGAAAGTGGGGAAGGGGTGAAATCCGTTGGGCCCACGGATGGATACCTTGGATCCATAGACCTAGGGTAGGTCTAATCACCTGGGATTCGAACCCACGGTGGGAATAAGGGAGGAGATTTGGGGGAGGAGGGGACACAAATGGTTCCTGGAACCAAACCTCACATAAATCCGGACACTCAGACACACACACACACACACCCTTATCCAAACATTCACAGGGACACTCACACACACACATCCATAGACTGTGATAAGGGAGACCATCTGAGGGGACACAGATGGCCTCCTGAACCCACAGATGTAACCGGACACATAATCATCCGGACACTCACAGGGACACCCACACTCACCCGGACACTCACAGTGACACTCACACTGACACACATCCATAGACACAAACTGTGATAAGGGAGACCATCTGAGGGGACACAGATGGCCTCCTGGACCCACAGGTTCCATATCCACAGGCTCAGATCAATATTTAAATATACATATATATTTATATATATAAAATTTTTAAAGAAAATACACACACACACACACACACACACACACATATATATATATATATATATATATATATATATATATATATATATATATATATATATATATATATATATATATACATACATATATATATATATATATATATATATATATATATATATATATATATATATATGTATATATATATATATGTATATATAAATATATAAACAATAAGTAAATACATGACGAACTAAAAATCGAATCATAACAATTATTAAATGAATGAAAATATAATAAAAAATAATAAATTGAATAAAAAAAATAAAAAAATGTCAATGACACATAAAGGAATAAAAATATTTTATTCATAATTATTATAATACAATATATATATATATATATATATATATATATAAATATATATATATATTTATATATATATATAAATTTTTTTTTAAACCTAGAAGGGGTACCACCTCTAGTGCAAGTGTAGGGACCCATAGCCTTGGAGAAGAAAATAAAGAGTACTCAGAGAAGACCTTGTGGATCCTCACTGACCACCTTGATATTTTCTTCTCTTCTCATATATATATATATATATATATATATATATATATATATATATATATATATATAACAATATATGGCTTGGAAACAAGATTGAATGGTCCCCAAGCCAATATGCAATTGAAAACTCCACACTCATGAAGGATTCGAACCCAGACAGTCAGGAGAGCTCTTCGTCCCAAAGAGGGGGGAAACAGGGGGAGTGGTGCAGGTAAAACAGGGATGAAGAGGGGGAACAGGGGGAGTGTTGCAGGTGAAACAGGCATGAGGAGGGGGAACAGGGGGAGAGATGCAGGTGAAACAGGGATGAAGAGGGGGAACAGGGGGAGAGGTGCAGGTTAAACTGGGATGAAGAGGGGGAACAGGGGGAGTGGTGCAGGTGAAACAGGGATGAAGAGGCGGAACAGGTGGAGAGGTGCAGGTGGAACAGGGATGAAGAGGGGGGAACAGGGGGAGTGGTGCAGGTGAAAAAGGGATGAAGAGTGGGAACAGGGAGAGAGGGTGCAAGTGAAACAGGGATGAAGAGGGGGAACAGGGGGAGTGGTGCAGGTGAAAAAGGGATGAAGAGGGGGAACAGGGGGAGAGGTGCAGGTGAAACTGGGATGAAGAGGGGGGAACAGGGGGAGAGGTGCAGGTGAAACTGGGATGAAGAGGGGGGAACAGGGGGAGTGGTGCAGGTGAAACAGGGATGAAGAGGGGGAACAGGGGGAGAGGTGCAGGTGAAACTGGGATGAAGAGGGGGGAACAGGGGGAGTGGTGCAGGTGAAACAGGGATGAAGAGGGGGAACAATGGAGTTGTACAGGTGAAAAAGGGATGAAGTGGGAGTGAAGGAGGTGCAGGAAGGGGGGCAGAGAGTGTGATGTAGGAGGGAGGGAGGACGATGGGAAGGGATGGCGGCGGGAGGGAAGACTACATGATGGGTAAGAAGGGAAGGTGAGTGAACGAAGGGAAGGACTAGCAACGGGAGGGAGGAAAAACAGAGGGAAGGGCGAGAGTGAGAAGCGGCGGAAGGAATGAGAACGAAGGGATGGATCTGCGGCGAGAGGGAAGACGATGGGAAGGGCGGGATGGGATAGGGGCGGGAGTGGGAAGGGCAGAAAGATGGAGGATGAGCAGGTTTATGAGAGGGAGGAAAAGGGAAGGAGAAGGTGCTAGAACGAAAGGAGGGAGTTTGGTAGTAAAATAGGAGAGGGAGTGGGGAGGGTGTTGATAGTTGGTTATGATAAATGGATAGATTAATGGAAAATTTATATAGGTAGATAGATGGATGGATACATTGATTGCTAAATATATATATTGACGGATAGACGGATGCATAGATGAGTTGATGGACGGAAAGACAGATGACTATATGGATGGATAGAAAGATGAGTTGATGGACGGATACATGGATAGATAGATATATATAATGATAAATGGTTGGTTTAAGGGGAAGATAGATTGATGGATTGACAGATATAAGTAGATAGATAGATAGATACATTGATGGACACATTTGTGCTAGGTGAACAGTCGAATCAGGTTAAAGAATATCTTTCGATTTGCTATTGCATCAACCGGGATTCTATCGGGGACCATTAGGATTATAACCATCGAACTCTCTCTATTTAGACGCTACGCCTCCAGTTTGTGCGTGTGTGTGTGTGTGTGTGTGTGTGTGTATGTGTGTGTGTGTGTGTGTGTTTGTGTGTGTGTTAGTTAGAGAGAAATAGATGTAGTAGATATAAAAGTGGATAAATACATTTATTTGATAGGCGGGGTCCAAGAGCTAATAACTCGATTTTGCAGATACATATAGTAAATATAAGGATAAAACACACACACACACACACACACACACACACTAGTTGATAATGGACTGTTTTGTGTTCGTATCCATGTGTACTATTGTCATGACCGACAGACACGTGAAGCTATATGTGTTTATGTGTACCTGTAATTAAACTGACATGTGTACGGTAATTATCTGTATGCGTCCATTTTAAAGGTACATATTAGTGAATGTTTATTTATGTAAATTGATTGACATATGTACGTATGCGCGCATTTAGTGTTACTGTAATTTATATGGTTAACATGTATACGTTTGAATGACATAGTTTCCCATTATTGTCACATTTTTTGTTACTGTTTCGCTGTTCACTCTCACTCTCTGACCCCCGTCGACTAATTGTGCTCACGTGTGTTTGTTAAAGGTACGGTAACCATTGGCTTTTTACCCAATAATTTGCAACTATTTGCAAACAAACATTTCTAAAGAACATCTATGTTTCAGATAAATATTCTTTTTCCTAACATACATGTAAATCACACAGTACCTAACCTCAGTCAGAAACACTTTTCTTACTATCTCTCACAACGGCTTTTGCATATATATCCTATCTTAATAAATTTATAATTTAAATTCATAACTGGCAACCCTCTTCCAGCGCCATAAAGGCCACCAAACATCATTCTTTTCCATTAACCTCTCCCAAATTATCTTTTGCACCAATACACACACTAGGGGGCTTTATAGCTGAGTGGACAGCGCTCTCGACTCGTAATCCTAGGGTCAAAGTTCGATCCCCCGGTGAAGGCGCCAACGAAAATCAGCAGAGTTTCATTCATTCATGATGATCCTCTTACCTAGCAGTACATAGGTACTTGGGCATTAGACTCCTGTTACGGGCTGCTTCCTGGGTGTGTGTATGTGGAATTTTTTTTTTATTAGCTAGTAAAAATTGATTGATTCACAGTTGAGAGGCGGGCCGAAAGAGCAGAGCTCAACCCTCGCAAGAACAACTAGGTGAACACAACAAGATAAATACTAACTAACCACGATCTCGTGTAATCTACTACACACGCTACCACCTCCCCCAGTACCTCCCCACCTCCCCCCACTCCCTAAATCACTCTACCTAAGTCATTAAAAATATAAAACAAATCAATTAATACACAAAAAATACTAACTATAAATAAAGGAACCAAATTTTAAACATACAGCGACTCCAGCGTGGTCTAGTCGGAGGAGAACGTGTTCTCATCTGGATAGATTGCGATCGAGCCTGTCGGAACGGTTGTGTAACTGCAGGGCACAAATATTTGTGTGTGTCCCCTCCTGTAGCTGCCTCTGTTTCAACAGGTTCCCTGGATAGCTGGAATTGGCCTGGCCCTAGGAAAGTGGGGAAGGGGTGAAATCCGTTGGGCCCACGGATGGATACCTTGGATCCATAGACCTAGGGTAGGTCTAATCACCTGGGATTCGAACCCACGGTGGGAATAAGGGAGGAGATTTGGGGGAGGAGGGGACACAAATGGTTCCTGGAACCAAACCTCACATAAATCCGGACACTCAGACACACACACACACACCCTTATCCAAACATTCACAGGGACACTCACACACACACATCCATAGACTGTGATAAGGGAGACCATCTGAGGGGACACAGATGGCCTCCTGAACCCACAGATGTAACCGGACACATAATCATCCGGACACTCACAGGGACACCCACACTCACCCGGACACTCACAGTGACACTCACACTGACACACATCCATAGACACAAACTGTGATAAGGGAGACCATCTGAGGGGACACAGATGGCCTCCTGGACCCACAGGTTCCATATCCACAGGCTCAGATCAATATTTAAATATACATATATATTTATATATATAAAATTTTTAAAGAAAATACACACACACACACACACACACACACACACACACACACACACACACACATATATATATATATATATATATATATATATATATATATATATATATATATATATATATATATATATATATATATATATATATATATATATACATACATATATATATATATATATATATATATATATATATATATATATATATATATATATATGTATATATATATATATATGTATATATAAATATATAAACAATAAGTAAATACATGACGAACTAAAAATCGAATCATAACAATTATTAAATGAATGAAAATATAATAAAAAATAATAAATTGAATAAAAAAAATAAAAAAATGTCAATGACACATAAAGGAATAAAAATATTTTATTCATAATTATTATAATACAATATATATATATATATATATATATATATATATATATATATATATATATATATATATATATATATATATATATATATATTTATATATATATAGATTTTTTTTAAACCTAGAAGGGGTACCACCTCTAGTGCAAGTGTAGGGACCCATAGCCTTGGAGAAGAAAATAAAGAGTACTCAGAGAAGACCTTGTGGATCCTCACTGACCACCTTGATATTTTCTTCTCTTCTCATATATATATATATATATATATATATATATATATATATATATATATATATATATATATATATATATATATATATATATATATATATATATATATATATATATATATATATATAACAATATATGGCTTGGAAACAAGATTGAATGGTCCCCAAGCCAATATGCAATTGAAAACTCCACACTCATGAAGGATTCGAACCCAGACAGTCAGGAGAGCTCTTCGTCCCAAAGAGGGGGGAAACAGGGGGAGTGGTGCATGTAAAACAGGGATGAAGAGGGGGAACAGGGGGAGTGTTGCAGGTGAAACAGGCATGAGGAGGGGGAACAGGGGGAGAGATGCAGGTGAAACAGGGATGAAGAGGGGGAACAGGGGGAGAGGTGCAGGTTAAACTGGGATGAAGAGGGGGAACAGGGGGAGTGGTGCAGGTGAAACAGGGATGAAGAGGCGGAACAGGTGGAGAGGTGCAGGTGGAACAGGGATGAAGAGGGGGGAACAGGGGTAGTGGTGCAGGTGAAAAAGGGATGAAGAGTGGGAACAGGGGAGAGAGGGTGCAAGTGAAACAGGGATGAAGAGGGGGAACAGGGGGAGTGGTGCAGGTGAAAAAGGGATGAAGAGGGGGAACAGGGGGAGAGGTGCAGGTGAAACTGGGATGAAGAGGGGGGAACAGGGGGAGAGGTGCAGGTGAAACTGGGATGAAGAGGGGGGAACAGGGGGAGTGGTGCAGGTGAAACAGGGATGAAGAGGGGGAACAGGGGGAGAGGTGCAGGTGAAACTGGGATGAAGAGGGGGGAACAGGGGGAGTGGTGCAGGTGAAACAGGGATGAAGAGGGGGAACAAGGGAGTTGTACAGGTGAAAAAGGGATGAAGTGGGAGTGAAGGAGGTGCAGGAAGGGGGGCAGAGAGTGTGATGTAGGAGGGAGGGAGGACGATGGGAAGGGATGGCGGCGGGAGGGAAGACTACATGATGGGTAAGAAGGGAAGGTGAGTGAACGAAGGGAAGGACTAGCAACGGGAGGGAGGAAAAACAGAGGGAAGGGCGAGAGTGAGAAGCGGCGGAAGGAATGAGAACGAAGGGATGGATCTGCGGCGAGAGGGAAGACGATGGGAAGGGCGGGATGGGATAGGGGCGGGAGTGGGAAGGGCAGAAAGATGGAGGATGAGCAGGTTTATGAGAGGGAGGAAAAGGGAAGGAGAAGGTGCTAGAACGAAAGGAGGGAGTTTGGTAGTAAAATAGGAGAGGGAGTGGGGAGGGTGTTGATAGTTGGTTATGATAAATGGATAGATTAATGGAAAATTTATATAGGTAGATAGATGGATGGATACATTGATTGCTAAATATATATATTGACGGATAGACGGATGCATCGATGAGTTGATGGACGGAAAGACAGATGACTATATGGATGGATAGAAAGATTAGTTGATGGACGGATACATGGATAGATAGATATATATAATGATAAATGGTTGGTTTAAGGGGAAGATAGATTGATGGATTGACAGATATAAGTAGATAGATAGATGGATACATTGATGGACACATTTGTGCTAGGTGAACAGTCGAATCAGGTTAAAGAATATCTTTCGATTTGCTATTGCATCAACCGGGATTCTATCGGGGACCATTAGGATTATAACCATCGAACTCTCTCTATTTAGACGCTACGCCTCCAGTTTGTGTGTGTGTGTGTGTGTGTGTGTGTATGTGTGTGTGTGTGTGTGTGTGTTTGTGTGTGTGATAGTTAGAGAGAAATAGATGTAGTAGATATAAAAGTGGATAAATACATTTATTTGATAGGCGGGGTCCAAGAGCTAATAACTCGATTTTGCAGATACATATAGTAAATATAAGGATAAAACACACACACACACACACACACACACACACACACACTAGTTGATAATGGACTGTTTTGTGTTCGTATCCATGTGTACTATTGTCATGACCGACAGACACGTGAAGCTATATGTGTTTATGTGTACCTGTAATTAAACTGACATGTGTACGGTAATTATCTGTATGCGTCCATTTTAAAGGTACATATTAGTGAATGTTTATTTATGTAAATTGATTGACATATGTACGTATGCGCGCATTTAGTGTTACTGTAATTTATATGGTTAACATGTATACGTTTGAATGACATAGTTTCCCATTATTGTCACATTTTTTGTTACTGTTTCGCTGTTCACTCTCACTCTCTGACCCCCGTCGACTAATTGTGCTCACGTGTGTTTGTTAAAGGTACGGTAACCATTGGCTTTTTACCCAATAATTTGCAACTATTTGCAAACAAACATTTCTAAAGAACATCTATGTTTCAGATAAATATTCTTTTTCCTAACATACATGTAAATCACACAGTACCTAACCTCAGTCAGAAACACTTTTCTTACTATCTCTCACAACGGCTTTTGCATATATATCCTATCTTAATAAATTTATAATTTAAATTCATAACTGGCAACCCTCTTCCAGCGCCATAAAGGCCACCAAACATCATTCTTTTCCATTAACCTCTCCCAAATTATCTTTTGCACCAATACACACACTAGGGGGCTTTATAGCTGAGTGGACAGCGCTCTCGACTCGTAATCCTAGGGTCAAAGTTCGATCCCCCGGTGAAGGCGCCAACGAAAATCAGCAGAGTTTCATTCATTCATGATGATCCTCTTACCTAGCAGTACATAGGTACTTGGGCATTAGACTCCTGTTACGGGCTGCTTCCTGGGTGTGTGTATGTGGAATTTTTTTTTTATTAGCTAGTAAAAATTGATTGATTCACAGTTGAGAGGCGGGCCGAAAGAGCAGAGCTCAACCCTCGCAAGAACAACTAGGTGAACACAACAAGATAAATACTAACTAACCACGATCTCGTGTAATCTACTACACACGCTACCACCTCCCCCAGTACCTCCCCACCTCCCCCCACTCCCTAAATCACTCTACCTAAGTCATTAAAAATATAAAACAAATCAATTAATACACAAAAAATACTAACTATAAATAAAGGAACCAAATTTTAAACATACAGCGACTCCAGCGTGGTCTAGTCGGAGGAGAACGTGTTCTCATCTGGATAGATTGCGATCGAGCCTGTCGGAACGGTTGTGTAACTGCAGGGCACAAATATTTGTGTGTGTCCCCTCCTGTAGCTGCCTCTGTTTCAACAGGTTCCCTGGATAGCTGGAATTGGCCTGGCCCTAGGAAAGTGGGGAAGGGGTGAAATCCGTTGGGCCCACGGATGGATACCTTGGATCCATAGACCTAGGGTAGGTCTAATCACCTGGGATTCGAACCCACGGTGGGAATAAGGGAGGAGATTTGGGGGAGGAGGGGACACAAATGGTTCCTGGAACCAAACCTCACATAAATCCGGACACTCACACACACACACACACACCCTTATCCAAACATTCACAGGGACACTCACACACACACATCCATAGACTGTGATAAGGGAGACCATCTGAGGGGACACAGATGGCCTCCTGAACCCACAGATGTAACCGGACACATAATCATCCGGACACTCACAGGGACACCCACACTCACCCGGACACTCACAGTGACACTCACACTGACACACATCCATAGACACAAACTGTGATAAGGGAGACCATCTGAGGGGACACAGATGGCCTCCTGGACCCACAGGTTCCATATCCACAGGCTCAGATCAATATTTAAATATACATATATATTTATATATATAAAATTTTTAAAGAAAATACACACACACACACACACACATATATATATATATATATATATATATATATATATATATATATATATATATATATATATATATATATATATATATATACATACATATATATATATATATACATATATATATATATATATATATATATATATATATATATATATATATATATGTATATATATATATATATGTATATATAAATATATAAACAATAAGTAAATACATGACGAACTAAAAATCGAATCATAACAATTATTAAATGAATGAAAATATAATAAAAAAAATAATAAATTGAATAAAAAAAATAAAAAAATGTCAATGACACATAAAGGAATAAAAATATTTTATTCATAATTATTAGAATCACCTGGTTATAATATATATATATATATATATATATATATATATATATATATATATATATATATATAATATATATATATATATATATATATATATATATATATATATATATATAAATATATATATATATTTATATATATATAGATTTTTTTTTAAACCTAGAAGGGGTACCACCTATAGTGCAAGTGTAGGGACCCATAGCCTTGGAGAAGAAAATAAAGAGTACTCAGAGAAGACCTTGTGGATCCTCACTGACCACCTTGATATTTTCTTCTCTTCTCATATATATATATATATATATATATATATATATATATATATATATATATATATATATATATATATAACAATATATGGCTTGGGAACAAGATTGAATGGTCCCCAAGCCAATATGCAATTGAAAACTCCACACTCATGAAGGATTCGAACCCAGACAGTCAGGAGAGCTCTTCGTCCCAAAGAGGGGGGAAACAGGGGGAATGGTGCAGGTAAAACAGGGATGAAGAGGGGGAACAGGGGGAGTGTTGCAGGTGAAACAGGCATGAGGAGGGGGAACAGGGGGAGAGATGCAGGTGAAACAGGGATGAAGAGGGGGAACAGGGGGAGAGGTGCAGGTTAAACTGGGATGAAGAGGGGGAACAGGGGGAGTGGTGCAGGTGAAACAGGGATGAAGAGGCGGAACAGGTGGAGAGGTGCAGGTGGAACAGGGATGAAGAGGGGGGAACAGGGGGAGTGGTGCAGGTGAAACAGGGATGAAGAGGGGGAACAAGGGAGTTGTACAGGTGAAAAAGGGATGAAGTGGGAGTGAAGGAGGTGCAGGAAGGGGGGCAGAGAGTGTGATGTAGGAGGGAGGGAGGACGATGGGAAGGGATGGCGGCGGGAGGGAAGACTACATGATGGGTAAGAAGGGAAGGTGAGTGAACGAAGGGAAGGACTAGCAACGGGAGGGAGGAAAAACAGAGGGAAGGGCGAGAGTGAGAAGCGGCGGAAGGAATGAGAACGAAGGGATGGATCTGCGGCGAGAGGGAAGACGATGGGAAGGGCGGGATGGGATAGGGGCGGGAGTGGGAAGGGCAGAAAGATGGAGGATGAGCAGGTTTATGAGAGGGAGGAAAAGGGAAGGAGAAGGTGCTAGAACGAAAGGAGGGAGTTTGGTAGTAAAATAGGAGAGGGAGTGGGGAGGGTGTTGATAGTTGGTTATGATAAATGGATAGATTAATGGAAAATTTATATAGGTAGATAGATGGATGGATACATTGATTGCTAAATATATATATTGACGGATAGACGGATGCATAGATGAGTTGATGGACGGAAAGACAGATGACTATATGGATGGATAGAAAGATGAGTTGATGGACGGATACATGGATAGATAGATATATATAATGATAAATGGTTGGTTTAAGGGGAAGATAGATTGATGGATTGACAGATATAAGTAGATAGATAGATGGATACATTGATGGACACATTTGTGCTAGGTGAACAGTCGAATCAGGTTAAAGAATATCTTTCGATTTGCTATTGCATCAACCGGGATTCTATCGGGGACCATTAGGATTATAACCATCGAACTCTCTCTATTTAGACGCTACGCCTCCAGTTTGTGTGTGTGTGTGTGTGTGTGTGTGTATGTGTGTGTGTGTGTGTGTGTTTGTGTGTGTGTTAGTTAGAGAGAAATAGATGTAGTAGATATAAAAGTGGATAAATACATTTATTTGATAGGCGGGGTCCAAGAGCTAATAACTCGATTTTGCAGATACATATAGTAAATATAAGGATAAAACACACACACACACACACACACACACACACACACACACACACACACTAGTTGATAATGGACTGTTTTGTGTTCGTATCCATGTGTACTATTGTCATGACCGACAGACACGTGAAGCTATATGTGTTTATGTGTACCTGTAATTAAACTGACATGTGTACGGTAATTATCTGTATGCGTCCATTTTAAAGGTACATATTAGTGAATGTTTATTTATGTAAATTGATTGACATATGTACGTATGCGCGCATTTAGTGTTACTGTAATTTATATGGTTAACATGTATACGTTTGAATGACATAGTTTCCCATTATTGTCACATTTTTTGTTACTGTTTCGCTGTTCACTCTCACTCTCTGACCCCCGTCGACTAATTGTGCTCACGTGTGTTTGTTAAAGGTACGGTAACCATTGGCTTTTTACCCAATAATTTGCAACTATTTGCAAACAAACATTTCTAAAGAACATCTATGTTTCAGATAAATATTCTTTTTCCTAACATACATGTAAATCACACAGTACCTAACCTCAGTCAGAAACACTTTTCTTACTATCTCTCACAACGGCTTTTGCATATATATCCTATCTTAATAAATTTATAATTTAAATTCATAACTGGCAACCCTCTTCCAGCGCCATAAAGGCCACCAAACATCATTCTTTTCCATTAACCTCTCCCAAATTATCTTTTGCACCAATACACACACTAGGGGGCTTTATAGCTGAGTGGACAGCGCTCTCGACTCGTAATCCTAGGGTCAAAGTTCGATCCCCCGGTGAAGGCGCCAACGAAAATCAGCAGAGTTTCATTCATTCATGATGATCCTCTTACCTAGCAGTACATAGGTACTTGGGCATTAGACTCCTGTTACGGGCTGCTTCCTGGGTGTGTGTATGTGGAATTTTTTTTTTTATTAGCTAGTAAAAATTGATTGATTCACAGTTGAGAGGCGGGCCGAAAGAGCAGAGCTCAACCCTCGCAAGAACAACTAGGTGAACACAACAAGATAAATACTAACTAACCACGATCTCGTGTAATCTACTACACACGCTACCACCTCCCCCAGTACCTCCCCACCTCCCCCCACTCCCTAAATCACTCTACCTAAGTCATTAAAAATATAAAACAAATCAATTAATACACAAAAAATACTAACTATAAATAAAGGAACCAAATTTTAAACATACAGCGACTCCAGCGTGGTCTAGTCGGAGGAGAACGTGTTCTCATCTGGATAGATTGCGATCGAGCCTGTCGGAACGGTTGTGTAACTGCAGGGCACAAATATTTGTGTGTGTCCCCTCCTGTAGCTGCCTCTGTTTCAACAGGTTCCCTGGATAGCTGGAATTGGCCTGGCCCTAGGAAAGTGGGGAAGGGGTGAAATCCGTTGGGCCCACGGATGGATACCTTGGATCCATAGACCTAGGGTAGGTCTAATCACCTGGGATTCGAACCCACGGTGGGAATAAGGGAGGAGATTTGGGGGAGGAGGGGACACAAATGGTTCCTGGAACCAAACCTCACATAAATCCGGACACTCACACACACACACACACACCCTTATCCAAACATTCACAGGGACACTCACACACACACATCCATAGACTGTGATAAGGGAGACCATCTGAGGGGACACAGATGGCCTCCTGAACCCACAGATGTAACCGGACACATAATCATCCGGACACTCACAGGGACACCCACACTCACCCGGACACTCACAGTGACACTCACACTGACACACATCCATAGACACAAACTGTGATAAGGGAGACCATCTGAGGGGACACAGATGGCCTCCTGGACCCACAGGTTCCATATCCACAGGCTCAGATCAATATTTAAATATACATATATATTTATATATATAAAATTTTTAAAGAAAATACACACACACACACACACACATATATATATATATATATATATATATATATATATATATATATATATATATATATATATATATATATATATATATATATATATATACATACATATATATATATATATACATATATATATATATATATATATATATATATATATATATATATATATATGTATATATATATATATATATGTATATATAAATATATAAACAATAAGTAAATACATGACGAACTAAAAATCGAATCATAACAATTATTAAATGAATGAAAATATAATAAAAAAAATAATAAATTGAATAAAAAAAATAAAAAAATGTCAATGACACATAAAGGAATAAAAATATTTTATTCATAATTATTAGAATCACCTGGTTATAATATATATATATATATATATATATATATATATATATATATATATATAATATATATATATATATATATATATATATATATATATATATATATAAATATATATATATATTTATATATATATAGATTTTTTTTTAAACCTAGAAGGGGTACCACCTATAGTGCAAGTGTAGGGACCCATAGCCTTGGAGAAGAAAATAAAGAGTACTCAGAGAAGACCTTGTGGATCCTCACTGACCACCTTGATATTTTCTTCTCTTCTCATATATATATATATATATATATATATATATATATATATATATATATATATATATATATATATATATATATATAACAATATATGGCTTGGGAACAAGATTGAATGGTCCCCAAGCCAATATGCAATTGAAAACTCCACACTCATGAAGGATTCGAACCCAGACAGTCAGGAGAGCTCTTCGTCCCAAAGAGGGGGGAAACAGGGGGAATGGTGCAGGTAAAACAGGGATGAAGAGGGGGAACAGGGGGAGTGTTGCAGGTGAAACAGGCATGAGGAGGGGGAACAGGGGGAGAGATGCAGGTGAAACAGGGATGAAGAGGGGGAACAGGGGGAGAGGTGCAGGTTAAACTGGGATGAAGAGGGGGAACAGGGGGAGTGGTGCAGGTGAAACAGGGATGAAGAGGCGGAACAGGTGGAGAGGTGCAGGTGGAACAGGGATGAAGAGGGGGGAACAGGGGGAGTGGTGCAGGTGAAACAGGGATGAAGAGGGGGAACAAGGGAGTTGTACAGGTGAAAAAGGGATGAAGTGGGAGTGAAGGAGGTGCAGGAAGGGGGGCAGAGAGTGTGATGTAGGAGGGAGGGAGGACGATGGGAAGGGATGGCGGCGGGAGGGAAGACTACATGATGGGTAAGAAGGGAAGGTGAGTGAACGAAGGGAAGGACTAGCAACGGGAGGGAGGAAAAACAGAGGGAAGGGCGAGAGTGAGAAGCGGCGGAAGGAATGAGAACGAAGGGATGGATCTGCGGCGAGAGGGAAGACGATGGGAAGGGCGGGATGGGATAGGGGCGGGAGTGGGAAGGGCAGAAAGATGGAGGATGAGCAGGTTTATGAGAGGGAGGAAAAGGGAAGGAGAAGGTGCTAGAACGAAAGGAGGGAGTTTGGTAGTAAAATAGGAGAGGGAGTGGGGAGGGTGTTGATAGTTGGTTATGATAAATGGATAGATTAATGGAAAATTTATATAGGTAGATAGATGGATGGATACATTGATTGCTAAATATATATATTGACGGATAGACGGATGCATAGATGAGTTGATGGACGGAAAGACAGATGACTATATGGATGGATAGAAAGATGAGTTGATGGACGGATACATGGATAGATAGATATATATAATGATAAATGGTTGGTTTAAGGGGAAGATAGATTGATGGATTGACAGATATAAGTAGATAGAGAGATGGATACATTGATGGACACATTTGTGCTAGGTGAACAGTCGAATCAGGTTAAAGAATATCTTTCGATTTGCTATTGCATCAACCGGGATTCTATCGGGGACCATTAGGATTATAACCATCGAACTCTCTCTATTTAGACGCTACGCCTCCAGTTTGTGTGTGTGTGTGTGTGTGTGTGTGTATGTGTGTGTGTGTGTGTGTGTTTGTGTGTGTGTTAGTTAGAGAGAAATAGATGTAGTAGATATAAAAGTGGATAAATACATTTATTTGATAGGCGGGGTCCAAGAGCTAATAACTCGATTTTGCAGATACATATAGTAAATATAAGGATAAAACACACACACACACACACACACACACACACACACACACACACACACACTAGTTGATAATGGACTGTTTTGTGTTCGTATCCATGTGTACTATTGTCATGACCGACAGACACGTGAAGCTATATGTGTTTATGTAAACCTGTAATTAAACTGACATGTGTACGGTAATTATCTGTATGCGTCCATTTTAAAGGTACATATTAGTGAATGTTTATTTATGTAAATTGATTGACATATGTACGTATGCGCGCATTTAGTGTTACTGTAATTTATATGGTTAACATGTATACGTTTGAATGACATAGTTTCCCATTATTGTCACATTTTTTGTTACTGTTTCGCTGTTCACTCTCACTCTCTGACCCCCGTCGACTAATTGTGCTCACGTGTGTTTGTTAAAGGTACGGTAACCATTGGCTTTTTACCCAATAATTTGCAACTATTTGCAAACAAACATTTCTAAAGAACATCTATGTTTCAGATAAATATTCTTTTTCCTAACATACATGTAAATCACACAGTACCTAACCTCAGTCAGAAACACTTTTCTTACTATCTCTCACAACGGCTTTTGCATATATATCCTATCTTAATAAATTTATAATTTAAATTCATAACTGGCAACCCTCTTCCAGCGCCATAAAGGCCACCAAACATCATTCTTTTCCATTAACCTCTCCCAAATTATCTTTTGCACCAATACACACACTAGGGGGCTTTATAGCTGAGTGGACAGCGCTCTCGACTCGTAATCCTAGGGTCAAAGTTCGATCCCCCGGTGAAGGCGCCAACGAAAATCAGCAGAGTTTCATTCATTCATGATGATCCTCTTACCTAGCAGTACATAGGTACTTGGGCATTAGACTCCTGTTACGGGCTGCTTCCTGGGTGTGTGTATGTGGAATTTTTTTTTTATTAGCTAGTAAAAATTGATTGATTCACAGTTGAGAGGCGGGCCGAAAGAGCAGAGCTAAACCCTCGCAAGAACAACTAGGTGAACACAACAAGATAAATACTAACTAACCACGATCTCGTGTAATCTACTACACACGCTACCACCTCCCCCAGTACCTCCCCACCTCCCCCCACTCCCTAAATCACTCTACCTAAGTCATTAAAAATATAAAACAAATCAATTAATACACAAAAAATACTAACTATAAATAAAGGAACCAAATTTTAAACATACAGCGACTCCAGCGTGGTCTAGTCGGAGGAGAACGTGTTCTCATCTGGATAGATTGCGATCGAGCCTGTCGGAACGGTTGTGTAACTGCAGGGCACAAATATTTGTGTGTGTCCCCTCCTGTAGCTGCCTCTGTTTCAACAGGTTCCCTGGATAGCTGGAATTGGCCTGGCCCTAGGAAAGTGGGGAAGGGGTGAAATCCGTTGGGCCCACGGATGGATACCTTGGATCCATAGACCTAGGGTAGGTCTAATCACCTGGGATTCGAACCCACGGTGGGAATAAGGGAGGAGATTTGGGGGAGGAGGGGACACAAATGGTTCCTGGAACCAAACCTCACATAAATCCGGACACTCACACACACACACACACACCCTTATCCAAACATTCACAGGGACACTCACACACACACATCCATAGACTGTGATAAGGGAGACCATCTGAGGGGACACAGATGGCCTCCTGAACCCACAGATGTAACCGGACACATAATCATCCGGACACTCACAGGGACACCCACACTCACCCGGACACTCACAAGGACACTCACACTGACACACATCCATAGACACAAACTGTGATAAGGGAGACCATCTGAGGGGACACAGATGGCCTCCTGGACCCACAGGTTCCATATCCACAGGCTCAGATCAATATTTAAATATACATATTTATATATATAAAATTTTTAAAGAAAATACACACACACACACACACACACACATATATATATATATATATATATATATATATATATATATATATATATATATATATATATACATACATATATATATATATATATATATATATATATATATATATATATATATATATATATATATATATGTATATATATATATATATGTATATATAAATATATAAACAATAAGTAAATACATGACGAACTAAAAATCGAATCATAACAATTATTAAATGAATGAAAATATAATAAAAAAAATAATAAATTGAATAAAAAAAATAAAAAAATGTCAATGACACATAAAGGAATAAAAATATTTTATTCATAATTATTATAATCACCTGGTTATAATATATATATATATATATATATATATATATATATATATATATATATATATATAATAATATATATATATATATATATATATATATATATATATAAATATATATATATATTTATATATATATAGATTTTTTTTTAAACCTAGAAGGGGTACCACCTATAGTGCAAGTGTAGGGACCCATAGCCTTGGAGAAGAAAATAAAGAGTACTCAGAGAAGACCTTGTGGATCCTCACTGACCACCTTGATATTTTCTTCTCTTCTCATATATATATATATATATATATATATATATATATATATATATATATATATATATATATATATATATATATATATATATATATATATATATATATATATATATAACAATATATGGCTTGGGAACAAGATTGAATGGTCCCCAAGCCAATATGCAATTGAAAACTCCACACTCATGAAGGATTCGAACCCAGACAGTCAGGAGAGCTCTTCGTCCCAAAGAGGGGGGAAACAGGGGGAATGGTGCAGGTAAAACAGGGATGAAGAGGGGGAACAGGGGGAGTGTTGCAGGTGAAACAGGCATGAGGAGGGGGAACAGGGGGAGAGATGCAGGTGAAACAGGGATGAAGAGGGGGAACAGGGGGAGAGGTGCAGGTTAAACTGGGATGAAGAGGGGGAACAGGGGGAGTGGTGCAGGTGAAACAGGGATGAAGAGGCGGAACAGGTGGAGAGGTGCAGGTGGAACAGGGATGAAGAGGGGGGAACAGGGGGAGTGGTGCAGGTGAAACAGGGATGAAGAGGGGGAACAAGGGAGTTGTACAGGTGAAAAAGGGATGAAGTGGGAGTGAAGGAGGTGCAGGAAGGGGGGCAGAGAGTGTGATGTAGGAGGGAGGGAGGACGATGGGAAGGGATGGCGGCGGGAGGGAAGACTACATGATGGGTAAGAAGGGAAGGTGAGTGAACGAAGGGAAGGACTAGCAACGGGAGGGAGGAAAAACAGAGGGAAGGGCGAGAGTGAGAAGCGGCGGAAGGAATGAGAACGAAGGGATGGATCTGCGGCGAGAGGGAAGACGATGGGAAGGGCGGGATGGGATAGGGGCGGGAGTGGGAAGGGCAGAAAGATGGAGGATGAGCAGGTTTATGAGAGGGAGGAAAAGGGAAGGAGAAGGTGCTAGAACGAAAGGAGGGAGTTTGGTAGTAAAATAGGAGAGGGAGTGGGGAGGGTGTTGATAGTTGGTTATGATAAATGGATAGATTAATGGAAAATTTATATAGGTAGATAGATGGATGGATACATTGATTGCTAAATATATATATTGACGGATAGACGGATGCATAGATGAGTTGATGGACGGAAAGACAGATGACTATATGGATGGATAGAAAGATGAGTTGATGGACGGATACATGGATAGATAGATATATATAATGATAAATGGTTGGTTTAAGGGGAAGATAGATTGATGGATTGACAGATATAAGTAGATAGATAGATGGATACATTGATGGACACATTTGTGCTAGGTGAACAGTCGAATCAGGTTAAAGAATATCTTTCGATTTGCTATTGCATCAACCGGGATTCTATCGGGGACCATTAGGATTATAACCATCGAACTCTCTCTATTTAGACGCTACGCCTCCAGTTTGTGTGTGTGTGTGTGTGTGTGTGTGTATGTGTGTGTGTGTGTGTGTGTTTGTGTGTGTGTTAGTTAGAGAGAAATAGATGTAGTAGATATAAAAGTGGATAAATACATTTATTTGATAGGCGGGGTCCAAGAGCTAATAACTCGATTTTGCAGATACATATAGTAAATATAAGGATAAAACACACACACACACACACACACACACACACACACACACACTAGTTGATAATGGACTGTTTTGTGTTCGTATCCATGTGTACTATTGTCATGACCGACAGACACGTGAAGCTATATGTGTTTATGTGTACCTGTAATTAAACTGACATGTGTACGGTAATTATCTGTATGCGTCCATTTTAAAGGTACATATTAGTGAATGTTTATTTATGTAAATTGATTGACATATGTACGTATGCGCGCATTTAGTGTTACTGTAATTTATATGGTTAACATGTATACGTTTGAATGACATAGTTTCCCATTATTGTCACATTTTTTGTTACTGTTTCGCTGTTCACTCTCACTCTCTGACCCCCGTCGACTAATTGTGCTCACGTGTGTTTGTTAAAGGTACGGTAACCATTGGCTTTTTACCCAATAATTTGCAACTATTTGCAAACAAACATTTCTAAAGAACATCTATGTTTCAGATAAATATTCTTTTTCCTAACATACATGTAAATCACACAGTACCTAACCTCAGTCAGAAACACTTTTCTTACTATCTCTCACAACGGCTTTTGCATATATATCCTATCTTAATAAATTTATAATTTAAATTCATAACTGGCAACCCTCTTCCAGCGCCATAAAGGCCACCAAACATCATTCTTTTCCATTAACCTCTCCCAAATTATCTTTTGCACCAATACACACACTAGGGGGCTTTATAGCTGAGTGGACAGCGCTCTCGACTCGTAATCCTAGGGTCAAAGTTCGATCCCCCGGTGAAGGCGCCAACGAAAATCAGCAGAGTTTCATTCATTCATGATGATCCTCTTACCTAGCAGTACATAGGTACTTGGGCATTAGACTCCTGTTACGGGCTGCTTCCTGGGTGTGTGTATGTGGAATTTTTTTTTTATTAGCTAGTAAAAATTGATTGATTCACAGTTGAGAGGCGGGCCGAAAGAGCAGAGCTCAACCCTCGCAAGAACAACTAGGTTGTACAACAAGATAAATACTAACTAACCACGATCTCGTGTAATCTACTACACACGCTACCACCTCCCCCAGTACCTCCCCACCTCCCCCCACTCCCTAAATCACTCTACCTAAGTCATTAAAAATATAAAACAAATCAATTAATACACAAAAAATACTAACTATAAATAAAGGAACCAAATTTTAAACATACAGCGACTCCAGCGTGGTCTAGTCGGAGGAGAACGTGTTCTCATCTG
Source organism: Procambarus clarkii (assembly GCF_040958095.1). Classification (NCBI taxonomy): domain Eukaryota; kingdom Metazoa; phylum Arthropoda; class Malacostraca; order Decapoda; family Cambaridae; genus Procambarus; species Procambarus clarkii. The sequence continues at coordinate 148,489 of NW_027189349.1, forward strand.
GATAGATTGCGATCGAGCCTGTCGGAACGGTTGTGTAACTGCAGGGCACAAATATTTGTGTGTGTCCCCTCCTGTAGCTGCCTCTGTTTCAACAGGTTCCCTGGATAGCTGGAATTGGCCTGGCCCTAGGAAAGTGGGGAAGGGGTGAAATCCGTTGGGCCCACGGATGGATACCTTGGATCCATAGACCTAGGGTAGGTCTAATCACCTGGGATTCGAACCCACGGTGGGAATAAGGGAGGAGATTTGGGGGAGGAGGGGACACAAATGGTTCCTGGAACCAAACCTTACATAAATCCGGACACTCACACACACACACACACACCCTTATCCAAACATTCACAGGGACACTCACACACACACATCCATAGACTGTGATAAGGGAGACCATCTGAGGGAACACAGATGGCCTCCTGAACCCACAGATGTAACCGGACACATAATCATCCGGACACTCACAGGGACACCCACACTCACCCGGACACTCACAGTGACACTCACACTGACACATATCCATAGACACAAACTGTGATAAGGGAGACCATCTGAGGGGACACAGATGGCCTCCTGGACCAACAGGTTCCATATCCACAGGCTCAGATCAATATTTAAATATACATATATATATTTATATATATAAAATTTTTAAAGAAAATACACACACACACACACACACACACACACACACACACACACACACACACACACACACACACACATATATATATATATATATATATATATATATATATATATATATATATATATATATATATATATATATATATAAATATATGTATATATATATATATATATATATATATATATATATATATATATATATATATATATATATATATATATATATATACATATATATATATATATATATATATATATATATATATATATATATATATATATATATATATATATATATATAAATATATAAACAATAAGTAAATACATGACGAACTAAAAATCGAATCATAACAATTATTCAATGAATGAAAATATAATAAAAAAAATAATAAATTGAATAAAAAAAATAAAAAAATGTCAATGACACATAAAGGAATAAAAATATTTTATTCATAATTATTATAATACAATATATATATATATATATATATATATATATATATATATATATATATATATATATATATATATATATATATATATATATTTATATATATATAGATTTTTTTTTAAACCTAGAAGGGGTACCACCTATAGTGCAAGTGTAGGGACCCATAGCCTTGGAGAAGAAAATAAAGAGTACTCAGAGAAGACCTTGTGGATCCTCACTGACCACCTTGATATTTTCTTCTCTTCTCATATATATTTATATATATATATATATATATATATATATATATATATATATATATATATATATATATATATATATATATATATATATATATATATATATATAACAATATATGGCTTGGGAACAAGATTGAATGGTCCCCAAGCCAATATGCAATTGAAAACTCCACACTCATGAAGGATTCGAACCCAGACAGTCAGGAGAGCTCTTCGTCCCAAAGAGGGGGGAAACAGGGGGAGTGGTGCAGGTAAAACAGGGATGAAGAGGGGGAACAGGGGGAGTGTTGCAGGTGAAACAGGCATGAGGAGGGGGAACAGGGGGAGAGATGCAGGTGAAACAGGGATGAAGAGGGGGAACAGGGGGAGAGGTGCAGGTTAAACTGGGATGAAGAGGGGGAACAGGGGGAGTGGTGCAGGTGAAACAGGGATGAAGAGGCGGAACAGGTGGAGAGGTGCAGGTGGAACAGGGATGAAGAGGGGGGAACAGGGGGAGTGGTGCAGGTGAAAAAGGGATGAAGAGTGGGAACAGGGGGAGAGGGTGCAAGTGAAACAGGGATGAAGAGGGGGAACAGGGGGAGTGGTGCAGGTGAAAAAGGGATGAAGAGGGGGAACAGGGGGAGAGGTGCAGGTGAAACTGGGATGAAGAGGGGGGAACAGGGGGAGAGGTGCAGGTGAAATTGGGATGAAGAGGGGCGGACAGGAGGAGTGGTGCAGGTGAAACAGGGATGAAGAGGGGGAACAGGGGGAGAGGTGCAGGTGAAACTGGGATGAAGAGGGGGGAACAGGCGGAGTGGTGCAGGTGAAACAGGGATGAAGAGGGGGAACAAGGGAGTTGTACAGGTGAAAAAGGGATGAAGTGGGAGTGAAGGAGGTGCAGGAAGGGGGGCAGAGAGTGTGATGTAGGAGGGAGGGAGGACGATGGGAAGGGATGGCGGCGGGAGGGAAGACTACATGATGGGTAAGAAGGGAAGGTGAGTGAACGAAGGGAAGGACTAGCAACGGGAGGGAGGAAAAACAGAGGGAAGGGCGAGAGTGAGAAGCGGCGGAAGGAATGAGAACGAAGGGATGAATCTGCGGCGAGAGGGAAGACGATGGGAAGGGCGGGATGGGATAGGGGCGGGAGTGGGAAGGGCAGAAAGATGGAAGATGAGCAGGTTTATGAGAGGGAGGAAAAGGGAAGGAGAAGGTGCTAGAACGAAAGGAGGGAGTTTGGTAGTAAAATAGGAGAGGTAGTGGGGAGGGTGTTGATAGTTGGTTATGATAAATGGATAGATTAATGGAAAATTTATATAGGTAGATAGATGGATGGATACATTGATTGCTAAATATATATATTGACGGATAGACGGATGCATAGATGAGTTGATGGACGGAAAGACAGATGACTATATGGATGGATAGAAAGATGAGTTGATGGACGGATACATGGATAGATAGATATATATAATGATAAATGGTTGGTTTAAGGGGAAGATAGATTGATGGATTGACAGATATAAGTAGATAGATAGATGGATACATTGATGGACACATTTGTGCTAGGTGAACAGTCGAATCAGGTTAAAGAATATCTTTCGATTTGCTATTGCATCAACCGGGATTCTATCGGGGACCATTAGGATTATAACCATCGAACTCTCTCTATTTAGACGCTACGCCTCCAGTTTGTGTGTGTGTGTGTGTGTGTGTGTATGTGTGTGTGTGTGTGTGTGTGTTTGTGTGTGTGTTAGTTAGAGAGAAATAGATGTAGTAGATATAAAAGTGGATAAATACATTTATTTGATAGGCGGGGTCCAAGAGCTAATAACTCGATTTTGCAGATACATATAGTAAATATAAGGATAAAACACACACACACACACACACACACACACACACACACACTAGTTGATAATGGACTGTTTTGTGTTCGTATCCATGTGTACTATTGTCATGACCGACAGACACGTGAAGCTATATGTGTATATGTGTACCTGTAATTAAACTGACATGCGTACGGTAATTATCTGTATGCGTCCATTTTAAAGGTACATATTAGTGAATGTTTATTTATGTAAATTGATTGACATATGTACGTATGTGCGCATTTAGTGTTACTGTAATTTATATGGTTAACATGTATACGTTTGAATGACATAGTTTCCCATTATTGTCACATTTTTTGTTACTGTTTCGCTGTTCACTGTCACTCTCTGACCCCCGTCGACTAATTGTGCTCACGTGTGTTTGTTAAAGGTACGGTAACCATTGGCTTTTTACCCAATAATTTGCAACTATTTGCAAACAAACATTTCTAAAGAACATCTATGTTTCAGATAAATATTCTTTTTCCTAACATACAAGTCAATCACACAGTACCTAACCTCAGTCAGAAACACTTTTCTTACTATCTCTCACAACGGTTTTTGCATATATATCCTATCTTAATAAATTTATAATTTAAATTCATAACTGGCAACCCTCTTCCAGCGCCATAAAGGCCACCAAACATCATTCTTTTCCATTAACCTCTCCCAAATTATCTTTTGCACGAACACACACACTAGGGGGCTTTATAGCTGAGTGGACAGCGCTCTCGACTCGTAATCCTAGGGTCAAAGTTCGATCCCCCGGTGATGGCGCCAACGAAAATCAGCAGAGTTTCATTCATTCATGATGATCCTCTTACCTAGCAGTACATAGGTACTTGGGCATTAGACTCCTGTTACGGGCTGCTTCCTGGGTGTGTGTATGTGGAATTTTTTTTTTATTAGCTAGTAAAAATTGATTGATTCACAGTTGAGAGGCGGGCCGAAAGAGCAGAGCTCAACCCTCGCAAGAACAACTAGGTGAACACAACAAGATAAATACTAACTAACCACGATCTCGTATAATCTACTACACACGCTACCACCTCCCCCAGTACCTCCCCACCTCCCCCCACTCCCTAAATCACTCTACCTAAGTCATTAAAAATATAAAACAAATCAATTAATACACAAAAAATACTAACTATAAATAAAGGAACCAAATTTTAAACATACAGCGACTCCAGCGTGGTCTAGTCGGAGGAGAACGTGTTCTCATCTGGATAGATTGCGATCGAGCCTGTCGGAACGGTTGTGTAACTGCAGGGCACAAATATTTGTGTGTGTCCCCTCCTGTAGCTGCCTCTGTTTCAACAGGTTCCCTGGATAGCTGGAATTGGCCTGGCCCTAGGAAAGTGGGGAAGGGGTGAAATCCGTTGGGCCCACGGATGGATACCTTGGATCCATAGACCTAGGGTAGGTCTAATCACCTGGGATTCGAACCCACGGTGGGAATAAGGGAGGAGATTTGGGGGAGGAGGGGACACAAATGGTTCCTGGAACCAAACCTTACATAAATCCGGACACTCACACACACACACACACACCCTTATCCAAACATTCACAGGGACACTCACACACACACATCCATAGACTGTGATAAGGGAGACCATCTGAGGGAACACAGATGGCCTCCTGAACCCACAGATGTAACCGGACACATAATCATCCGGACACTCACAGGGACACCCACACTCACCCGGACACTCACAGTGACACTCACACTGACACACATCCATAGACACAAACTGTGATAAGGGAGACCATCTGAGGGGACACAGATGGCCTCCTGGACCCACAGGTTCCATATCCACAGGCTCAGATCAATATTTAAATATACATATATATATTTATATATATAAAATTTTTAAAGAAAATACACACACACACACACACACACACACACACACATATATATATATATATATATATATATATATATATATATATATATATATATATATATATATATATATATATATATATATATATATATATATATATATATATATATATATATAAATATATGTATATATATATATATATATATATATATATATATATATATATATATATATATATATATATATATATATATATATATATATATATACATACATATATATATATATATATATATATATATATATATATATATATATATATATATATATATATATATATATATATATATATATATTAAATATGACCGAAAAAGTAAGATTAATAATTCTAACACGAATTTTCTCAATCTTTCGTACATTACGCTTCACTGTTGGAGGTAAATCAAAAATCACTTCTCCAAAATTCATTTTTATTTCTAGTCTGACGCGACACGGGCGCGTTTCGTAAAACTTATTACATTTTCAAAGACTTCACAAATACACAACTGATTAGAACTTGCGTATCTCTGATTTTATATCTACATTTGAGTGAGGTGGGAGGGGTGATGTGGCATTAACACAAGACAGAACAATAGGGGATGTTAATAGGGTATTAAAAGTATCAACACAAGACAGAACAGAAACAATGGGTATTGAATAGAAGTGTTTGTAGCAAGCCTATTGGTCCATATTTCTTGATGCTTCTATATTGGAGCGGAGTCTTGAGGTGGGTAGAATATAGTTGTGCAATAATTGGCTGTTGATTGCTGGTGTTGACTTCTTGATGTGTAGTGCCTCGCAAACGTCAAGCCGCCTTCTATCGCTGTATCTATCGATGATTTCTGTGTTGTTTACTAGGATTTCTCTGGCGATGGTTTGGTTATGGGAAGAGATTATATATTCCTTAATGGAGCCCTGTTGCTTATGCATCGTTAAACGCCTAGAAAGAGATATTGTTGTCTTGCCTATATACTGGGTTTTTTGGAGCTTACAGTCCCCAAGTGGGCATTTGAAGGCATAGACGACGTTAGTCTCTTTTAAAGCGTTCTGTTTTATGTCTGGAGAGTTTCTCATGAGTAGGCTAGCCGTTTTTCTGGTTTTATAGTAAATCGTCAGTTGTATCCTCTGATTTTTGTCTGTAGGGATAACGTTTCTATTAACAATATCTTTCAGGACCCTTTCCTCCGTTTTATGAGCTGTGGAAAAGAAGTTCCTGTAAAATAGTCTAATAGGGGGTATAGGTGTTGTGTTAGTTGTCTCTTCGGAGGTTGCATGGCTTTTCACTTTCCTTCTTATGATGTCTTCGATGAAACCATTGGAGAAGCCGTTATTGACTAGGACCTGCCTTACCCTACAGAATTCTTCGTAGACTTGCTTCCATTCTGAGCTGTGGCTGAGAGCACGGTCGACGTATGCGTTAACAACACTCCTCTTATACCTGTCAGGGCAGTCGCTGTTGGCATTTAGGCACATTCCTATGTTTGTTTCCTTAGTGTAGACTGCAGTGTGGAAACCTTCGCCCTTTTCCATGACTGTTACATCTAGAAAAGGCAGCTTCCCATCCTTTTCCGTCTCGTAAGTGAAACGCAGCACGGAACTCTGCTCAAATGCCTCCTTCAGCTCCTGCAGATGTCTGACATCAGGTACCTGTGTAAAAATGTCGTCAACATACCTGCAGTATATGGCCGGTTTCAAGTTCATGTCGACTAAAACTTTTTGCTCGATGGTACCCATGTAGAAGTTTGCAAACAGGACACCTAGGGGAGAACCCATGGCGACCCCATCTACTTGCTTATACATGTGCCCATCCGGGCTCAAGAAGGGTGCCTCTTTAGTACAAGCTTGGAGTAGTTTCCTCAGAATACTTTTTCTTGAGCCCGGATGGGCACATGTATAAGCAAGTAGATGGGGTCGCCATGGGTTCTCCCCTAGGTGTCCTGTTTGCAAACTTCTACATGGGTACCATCGAGCAAAAAGTCTTAGTCGACATGAACTTGAAACCGGCCATATACTGCAGGTATGTTGACGACATTTTTACACAGGTACCTGATGTCAGACATCTGCAGGAGCTGAAGGAGGCATTTGAGCAGAGTTCCGTGCTGCGTTTCACTTACGAGACGGAAAAGGATGGGAAGCTGCCTTTTCTAGATGTAACAGTCATGGAAAAGGGCGGAGGTTTCCACACTGCAGTCTACACTAAGGAAACAAACATAGGAATGTGCCTATATGCCAACAGCGACTGCCCTGACAGGTACAAGAGGAGTGTTGTTAACGCATACGTCGACCGTGCTCTCAGCCACAGCTCAGAATGGAAGCAAGTCTACGAAGAATTCTGTAGGGTAAGGCAGGTCCTAGTCAATAACGGCTTCTCCAATGGTTTCATCGAAGACATCACTTTTTCACTTTAAGAAGGAAAGTGAAAAGCCATGCAACCTCCGAAGAGACAACTAACACAACACCTATACCCCCTATTAGACTATTTTACAGGAACTTCTTTTCCACAGCTCATAAAACGGAGGAAAGGGTCCTGAAAGATATTGTTAATAGAAACGTTATCCCTACAGACAAAAATCAGAGGATACAACTGACGATTTACCATAAAACCAGAAAAACGGCTAGCCTACTCATGAGAAACTCTCCAGACACAAAACAGAACGCTTTAAAAGAGACTAACGTCGTCTATGCCTTCAAATGCCCACTTGGGGACTGTAAGCTCCAAAAAACCCAGTATATAGGCAAGACAACAACATCTCTTTCTAGGCGTTTAACGATGCATAAGCAACAGGGCTCCATTAAGGAATATATAATCTCTTCCCATAACCAAACCATCGCCAGAGAAATCCTAGTAAACAACACAGAAATCATCGATAGATACAGCGATAGAAGGCGGCTTGACGTTTGCGAGGCACTACACATCAAGAAGTCAACACCAGCAATCAACAGCCAATTATTGCACAACTATATTCTACCCACCTCAAGACTCCGCTCCAATATAGAAGCATCAAGAAATATGGACCAATAGGCTTGCTACAAACACTTCTATTCAATACCCATTGTTTCTGTTCTGTCTTGTGTTGATACTTTTAATACCCTATTAACATCCCCTATTGTTCTGTCTTGTGTTAATGCCAAATCAAACCTCTCACCTCACTCAAATGTAGATATAAAATCAGAGATACGCAAGTTCTAATCAGTTGTGTATTTGTGAAGTCTTTGAAAATGTAATAAGTTTTACGAAACGCGCCCGTGTCGCGTCAGACTAGAAATAAAAATGAATTTTGGAGAAGTGATTTTTGATTTACCTCCAACAGTGAAGCGTAATGTACGAAAGATTGAGAAAATTCGTGTTAGAATTATTAATCTTACTTTTTCGGTCATATTTAATAATATATGTCTACAGGAAAGACTGCTACCAAAATATACTAATATATATATATATATATATATATATATATATATATATATATATATATATATATATATATATATATATATATATATATATGTATATATAAATATATAAACAATAAGTAAATACATGACGAACTAAAAATCGAATCATAACAATTATTAAATGAATGAAAATATAATAAAAAATAATAAATTGAATAAAAAAAAATAAAAAAATGTCAATGACACATAAAGGAATAAAAATATTTTATTCATAATTATTATAATACAATATATATATATATATATATATATATATATATATATATATATATATATATATATATATATATATATATATATATAAAAATATATATATATATATATATATATATATATATATAAATATATATATATATATTTATATATATATATAGATTTTTTTTAAACCTAGAAGGGGTACCACCTCTAGTGCAAGTGTAGGGACCCATAGCCTTGGAGAAGAAAATAAAGAGTACTCAGAGAAGATCTTGTGGATCCTCACTGACCACCTTGATATTTTCTTCTCTTCTCTAATATATATATATATATATATATATATATATATATATATATATATATATATATATATATATATATATATAACAATATATGGCTTGGGAACAAGATTGAATGGTCCCCAAGCCAATATGCAATTGAAAACTCCACACTCATGAAGGATTCGAACCCAGACAGTCAGGAGAGCTCTTCGTCCCAAAGAGGGGGGGAACAGGGGGAGTGGTGCAGGTAAAACAGGGATGAAGAGTGGGAACAGGGGGAGTGTTGCAGGTGAAACAGGCATGAGGAGGGGGAACAGGGGGAGAGGTGCAGGTGAAACAGGGATGAAGAGGGGGAACAGGGGGAGAGGTGCAGGTTAAACTGGGATGAAGAGGGGGAACAGGGGGAGTGGTGCAGGTGAAACAGGGATGAAGAGGCGGAACAGGTGGAGAGGTGCAGGTGGAACAGGGATGAAGAGGGGGGAACAGGGGGAGTGGTGCAGGTGAAAAAGGGATGAAGAGTGGGAACAGGGGGAGAGGGTGCAAGTGAAACAGGGATGAAGAGGGGGAACAGGGGGAGTGGTGCAGGTGAAAAAGGGATGAAGAGGGGGAACAGGGGGAGAGGTGCAGGTGAAACTGGGATGAAGAGGGGGGAACAGGGGGAGAGGTGCAGGTGAAACTGGGATGAAGAGGGGGGAACAGGGGGAGTGGTGCAGGTGAAACAGGGATGAAGAGGGGGAACAGGGGGAGAGGTGCAGGTGAAACTGGGATGAAGAGGGGGGAACAGGGGGAGTGATGCAGGTGAAACAGGGATGAAGAGGGGGAACAAGGGAGTTGTACAGGTGAAAAAGGGATGAAGTGGGAGTGAAGGAGGTGCAGGAAGGGGGGCAGAGAGTGTGATGTAGGAGGGAGGGAGGACGATGGGAAGGGATGGCGGCGGGAGGGAAGACTACATGATGGGTAAGAAGGGAAGGTGAGTGAACGAAGGGAAGGACTAGCAACGGGAGGGAGGAAAAACAGAGGGAAGGGCGAGAGTGAGAAGCGGCGGAATGAATGAGAACGAAGAGATGGATCTGCGGCGAGAGGGAAGACGATGGGAAGGGCGGGATGGGATAGGGGCGGGAGTGGGAAGGGCAGAAAGATGGAGGATGAGCAGGTTTATGAGAGGGAGGAAAAGGGAAGGAGAAGGTGCTAGAACGAAAGGAGGGAGTTTGGTAGTAAAATAGGAGAGGGAGTGGGGAGGGTGTTGATAGTTGGTTATGATAAATGGATAGATTAATGGAAAATTTATATAGGTAGATAGATGGATGGATACATTGATTGCTAAATATATATATTGACGGATAGACGGATGCATAGATGAGTTGATGGACGGAAAGACAGATGACTATATGGATGGATAGAAAGATGAGTTGATGGACGGATACATGGATAGATAGATATATATAATGATAAATGGTTGGTTTAAGGGGAAGATAGATTGATGGATTGACAGATATAAGTAGATAGATAGATGGATACATTGATGGACACATTTGTGCTAGGTGAACAGTCGAATCAGGTTAAAGAATATCTTTCGAATTGCTATTGCATCAACCGGGATTCTATCGGGGACCATTAGGATTATAACCATCGAACTCTCTCTATTTAGACGCTACGCCTCCAGTTTGTGGGTGTGTGTGTGTGTGTGTGTATGTGTGTGTGTGTGTGTGTTTGTGTGTGTGTTAGTTAGAGAGAAATAGATGTAGTAGATATAAAAGTGGATAAATACATTTATTTGATAGGCGGGGTCCAAGAGCTAATAACTCGATTTTGCAGATACATATAGTAAATATAAGGATAAAACACACACACACACACACACACACACACACACACACACACACACACACACACACACACACTAGTTGATAATGGACTGTTTTGTGTTCGTATCCATGTGTACTATTGTCATGACCGACAGACACGTGAAGCTATATGTGTTTATGTGTACCTGTAATTAAACTGACATGTGTACGGTAATTATCTGTATGCGTCCATTTTAAAGGTACATATTAGTGAATGTTTATTTATGTAAATTGATTGACATATGTACGTATGCGCGCATTTAGTGTTACCGTAATTTATATGGTTAACATGTATACGTTTGAATGACATAGTTTCCCATTATTGTCACATTTTTTGTTACTGTTTCGCTGTTCACTCTCACTCTCTGACCCCCGTCGACTAATTGTGCTCACGTGTGTTTGTTAAAGGTACGGTAACCATTGGCTTTTTACCCAATAATTTGCAACTATTTGCAAACAAACATTTCTAAAGAACATCTATGTTTCAGATAAATATTCTTTTTCCTAACATACAAGTCAATCACACAGTACCTAACCTCAGTCAGAAACACTTTTCTTACTATCTCTCACAACGGTTTTTGCATATATATCCTATCTTAATAAATTTATAATTTAAATTCATAACTGGCAACCCTCTTCCAGCGCCATAAAGGCCACCAAACATCATTCTTTTCCATTAACCTCTCCCAAATTATCTTTTGCACCAATACACACACGAGGGGGCTTTATAGCTGAGTGGACAGCGCTCTCGACTCGTAATCCTAGGGTCAAAGTTCGATCCCCCGGTGAAGGCGCCAACGAAAATCAGCAGAGTTTCATTCATTCATGATGATCCTCTTACCTAGCAGTACATAGGTACTTGGGCATTAGACTCCTGTTACGGGCTGCTTCCTGGGTGTGTGTATGTGGAATTTTTTTTTTATTAGCTAGTAAAAATTGATTGATTCACAGTTGAGAGGCGGGCCGAAAGAGCAGAGCTCAACCCTCGCAAGAACAACTAGGTGAACACAACAAGATAAATACTAACTAACCACGATCTCGTATAATCTACTACACACGCTACCACCTCCCCACCTCCCCCCACTCCCTAAATCACTCTACCTAAGTCATTAAAAATATAAAACAAATCAATTAATACACAAAAAATACTAACTATAAATAAAGGAACCAAATTTTAAACATACAGCGACTCCAGCGTGGTCTAGTCGGAGGAGAACGTGTTCTCATCTGGATAGATTGCGATCGAGCCTGTCGGAACGGTTGTGTAACTGCAGGGCACAAATATTTGTGTGTGTCCCCTCCTGTAGCTGCCTCTGTTTCAACAGGTTCCCTGGATAGCTGGAATTGGCCTGGCCCTAGGAAAGTGGGGAAGGGGTGAAATCCGTTGGGCCCACGGATGGATACCTTGGATCCATAGACCTAGGGTAGGTCTAATCACCTGGGATTCGAACCCACGGTGGGAATAAGGGAGGAGATTTGGGGGAGGAGGGGACACAAATGGTTCCTGGAACCAAACCTTACATAAATCCGGACACTCACACACACACACACACACACCCTTATCCAAACATTCACAGGGACACTCACACACACACATCCATAGACTGTGATAAGGGAGACCATCTGAGGGGACACAGATGGCCTCCTGATCCCACAGATGTAACCGGACACATAATCATCCGGACACTCACAGGGACACCCACACTCACCCGGACACTCACAGTGACACTCACACTGACACACATCCATAGACACAAACTGTGATAAGGGAGACCATCTGAGGGGACACAGATGGCCTCCTGGACCCACAGGTTCCATATCCACAGGCTCAGATCAATATTTAAATATACATATATATATTTATATATATAAAATTTTTAAAGAAAATACACACACACACACACATATATATATATATATATATATATATATATATATATATATATATATATATATATATATATGTATATATATATATATATATATATATATATATATATATATATATATATACATACATATATATATATATATATATATATATATATATATATATATATATATATATATATATATATATATATATATATATATATACATATATATATATATATATATATATATATATATATATATATATATATATATATATATATATATATATATATATATATATATATACATATATATATATATATATATATATATATATATATATATATATATATATATATATATATGTATATATAAATATATAAACAATAAGTAAATACATGACGAACTAAAAATCGAATCATAACAATTATTAAATGAATGAAAATATAATAAAAAATATTAAATTGAATAAAAAAAATAAAAAAATGTCAATGACACATAAAGGAATAAAAATATTTTATTCATAATTATTATAATACAATATATATATATATATATATATATATATATATATATATATATATATATATATATATATATATATATATATATAGAACGTCCTTCTCAGCCTACTATGCAAGGCCCAATTTGCCTAATAAGCCAAGTTTTCATGAATTAATTGTTTTTCGGCAACCTAACCTACCTAACCTAACCTAACCTAACTTTTTCGGCTACCTAACCTAACCTAACCTATAAAGATAGGTTAGGTTAGGTTAGGTAGGGTTGGTTAGGTTCGGTCATATATCTACGTTAATTTTAACTCCAATAAAAAAAAATTGACCTCATACATAATGAAATGGGTAGCTTTATCATTTCATAAGAAAAAAATTAGAGAAAATATATTAATTCAGGAAAACTTGGTGTATTAGGCAAATCGGGCCTTGCATAGTAGGCCGAAAAGTGCGTTCTGGCTACTAGGTACGACATATATATATATATATATATATATATATATATATATATATATATATATATATATATATATATATATATATATATATATATATATAAATATATATATGTCGTACCTAGTAGCCAGAACGCACTTCTCAGCCTACTATGCAAGGCCCGATTTGCCTAATAAGCCAAGTTTTCCTGAATTAATATATTTTCTCTAATTTTTTTCTTATGAAATGATAAAGCTACCCATTTCATTATGTATGAGATTAATTTTTTTTTATTGGAGTTAAAATTAACAAAGATATATGACCGAACCTAACCAACCCTACCTAACCTAACCTAACCTATCTTTATAGGTTAGGTTAGGTTAGGTAGAAGAAAAAGTTAGGTTAGGTTAGGTTAGGTAGGTTAGGTAGTCGAAAAAACATTAATTCATGAAAACTTGGCTTATTAGGCAAATCGGGCCTTGCATAGTAGGCTGAGAAGTGCGTTCTGGCTACTAGGTACGACATATATATATATATATATATATATATATATATATATATATATATATATATATATATATATATATATATATATATAAATATATATATATATATTTATATATATATATATAGATTTTATTTTAAACCTAGAAGGGGTACCACCTCTAGTGCAAGTGTAGGGACCCATAGCCTTGGAGAAGAAAATAAAGAGTACTCAGAGAAGACCTTGTGGATCCTCACTGACCACCTTGATATTTTCTTCTCTTCTCTAATATATATATATATATATATATATATATATATATATATATATATATATATATATATATATATATATATATATATATATATATATATATATATAACAATATATGGCTTGGGAACAAGATTGAATGGTCCCCAAGCCAATATGCAATTGAAAACTCCACACTCATGAAGGATTCGAACCCAGACAGTCAGGAGAGCTCTTCGTCCCAAAGAGGGGGGAACAGGGGGAGTGGTGCAGGTAAAACAGGGATGAAGAGTGGGAACAGGGGGAGTGTTGCAGGTGAAACAGGCATGAGGAGGGGGAACAGGGGGAGAGGTGCAGGTGAAACAGGGATGAAGAGGGGGAACAGGGGGAGAGGTGCAGGTTAAACTGGGATGAAGAGGGGGAACAGGGGGAGTGGTGCAGGTGAAACAGGGATGAAGAGGCGGAACAGGTGGAGAGGTGCAGGTGGAACAGGGATGAAGAGGGGGGAACAGGGGGAGTGGTGCAGGTGAAAAAGGGATGAAGAGTGGGAACAAGGGGAGAGGGTGCAAGTGAAACAGGGATGAAGAGGGGGAACAGGGGGAGTGGTGCAGGTGAAAAAGGGATGAAGAGGGGGAACAGGGGGAGAGGTGCAGGTGAAACTGGGATGAAGAGGGGGGAACAGGGGGAGAGGTGCAGGTGAAACTGGGATGAAGAGGGGGGAACAGAGGGAGTGGTGCAGGTGAAACAGGGATGAAGAGGGGGAACAGGGGGAGAGGTGCAGGTGAAACTGGGATGAAGAGGGGGGAACAGGGGGAGTGGTGCAGGTGAAACAGGGATGAAGAGGGGGAACAAGGGAGTTGTACAGGTGAAAAAGGGATGAAGTGGGAGTGAAGGATGTGCAGGAAGGGGGGCAGAGAGTGTGATGTAGGAGGGAGGGAGGACGATGGGAAGGGATGGCGGGGGGAGGGAAGACTACATGATGGGTAAGAAGGGAAGGTGAGTGAACGAAGGGAAGGACTAGCAACGGGAGGGAGGAAAAACAGAGGGAAGGGCGAGAGTGAGAAGCGGCGGAAGGAATGAGAACGAAGGGATGGATCTGCGGCGAGAGGGAAGACGATGGGAAGGGCGGGATGGGATAGGGGCGGGAGTGGGAAGGGCAGAAAGATGGAGGAGGAGCAGGTTTATGAGAGGGAGGAAAAGGGAAGGAGAAGGTGCTAGAACGAAAGGAGGGAGTTTGGTAGTAAAATAGGAGAGGGAGTGGGGAGGGTGTTGATAGTTGGTTATGATAAATGGATAGATTAATGGAAAATTTATATAGGTAGATAGATGGATGGATACATTGATTGCTAAATATATATATTGACGGATAGACGGATGCATAGATGAGTTGATGGACGGAAAGACAGATGACTATATGGATGGATAGAAAGATGAGTTGATGGACGGATACATGGATAGATAGATATATATAATGATAAATGGTTGGTTTAAGGGGAAGATAGATTGATGGATTGACAGATATAAGTAGATAGATAGATGGATACATTGATGGACACATTTGTGCTAGGTGAACAGTCGAATCAGGTTAAAGAATATCTTTCGATTTGCTATTGCATCAACCGGGATTCTATCGGGGACCATTAGGATTATAACCATCGAACTCTCTCTATTTAGACGCTACGCCTCCAGTTTGTGGGTGTGTGTGTGTGTGTGTGTGTGTGTGTATGTGTGTGTGTGTGTGTGTGTTTGTGTGTGTGTTAGTTAGAGAGAAATAGATGTAGTAGATATAAAAGTGGATAAATACATTTATTTGATAGGCGGGGTCCAAGAGCTAATAACTCGATTTTGCAGATACATATAGTAAATATAAGGATAAAACACACACACACACACACACACACACACACACACACACACACACTAGTTGATAATGGACTGTTTTGTGTTCGTATCCATGTGTACTATTGTCATGACCGACAGACACGTGAAGCTATATGTGTTTATGTGTACCTGTAATTAAACTGACATGTGTACGGTAATTATCTGTATGCGTCCATTTTAAAGGTACATATTAGTGAATGTTTATTTATGTAAATTGATTGACATATGTACGTATGCGCGCATTTAGTGTTACCGTAATTTATATTGTTAACATGTATACGTTTGAATGACATAGTTTCCCATTATTGTCACATTTTTTGTTACTGTTTCGCTGTTCACTCTCACTCTCTGACCCCCGTCGACTAATTGTGCTCACGTGTGTTTGTTAAAGGTACGGTAACCATTGGCTTTTTACCCAATAATTTGCAACTATTTGCAAACAAACATTTCTAAAGAACATCTATGTTTCAGATAAATATTCTTTTTCCTAACATACAAGTCAATCACACAGTACCTAACCTCAGTCAGAAACACTTTTCTTACTATCTCTCACAACGGTTTTTGCATATATATCCTATCTTAATAAATTTATAATTTAAATTCATAACTGGCAACCCTCTTCCAGCGCCATAAAGGCCACCAAACATCATTCTTTTCCATTAACCTCTCCCAAATTATCTTTTGCACCAATACACACACGAGGGGGCTTTATAGCTGAGTGGACAGCGCTCTCGACTCGTAATCCTAGGGTCAAAGTTCGATCCCCCGGTGAAGGCGCCAACGAAAATCAGCAGAGTTTCATTCATTCATGATGATCCTCTTACCTAGCAGTACATAGGTACTTGGGCATTAGACTCCTGTTACGGGCTGCTTCCTGGGTGTGTGTATGTGGAATTTTTTTTTTTTTTGCTAATAAAAATTGATTGATTCACAGTTGAGAGGCGGGCCGAAAGAGCAGAGCTCAACCCTCGCAAGAACAACTAGGTGAACACAACAAGATAAATACTAACTAACCACGATCTCGTATAATCTACTACACACGCTACCACCTCCCCCAGTACCTCCCCACCTCCCCCCACTCCCTAAATCACTCTACCTAAGTCATTAAAAATATAAAACAAATCAATTAATACACAAAAAATACTAACTATAAATAAAGGAACCAAATTTTAAACATACAGCGACTCCAGCGTGGTCTAGTCGGAGGAGAACGTGTTCTCATCTGGATAGATTGCGATTGAGCCTGTCGGAACGGTTGTGTAACTGCAGGGCACAAATATTTGTGTGTGTCCCCTCCTGTAGCTGCCTCTGTTTCAACAGGTTCCCTGGATAGCTGGAATTGGCCTGGCCCTAGGAAAGTGGGGAAGGGGTGAAATCCGTTGGGCCCACGGATGGATACCTTGGATCCATAGACCTAGGGTAGGTCTAATCACCTGGGATTCGAACCCACGGTGGGAATAAGGGAGGAGATTTGGGGGAGGAGGGGACACAAATGGTTCCTGGAACCAAACCTTACATAAATCCGGACACTCACACACACACACACACACCCTTATCCAAACATTCACAGGGACACTCACACACACACATCCATAGACTGTGATAAGGGAGACCATCTGAGGGGACACAGATGGCCTCCTGAACCCACAGATGTAACCGGACACATAATCATCCGGACACTCACAGGGACACCCACACTCACCCGGACACTCACAGTGACACTCACACTGACACACATCCATAGACACAAACTGTGATAAGGGAGACCATCTGAGGGGACACAGATGGCCTCCTGGACCCACAGGTTCCATATCCACAGGCTCAGATCAATATTTAAATATACATATATATATTTATATATATAAAATTTTTAAAGAAAATACACACACACACACACACACATATATATATATATATATATATATATATATATATATATATATATATATATATTTATATATATATATATATATATATATATATATATATATATATATATATATATATATATATATATGTATATATATATATATATATATATATATATATATATATATATATATATACATACATATATATATATATATATATATATATATATATATATATATATATATATATATATATATGTATATATAAATATATAAACAATAAGTAAATACATGACGAACTAAAAATCGAATCATAACAATTATTAAATGAATGAAAATATAATAAAAAATAATAAATTGAATAAAAAAAATAAAAAAATGTCAATGACACATAAAGGAATAAAAATATTTCATTCATAATTATTATAATACAATATATATATATATATATATATATATATATATATATATATATATATATATATATATATATATATAAATATATATATATATATATATATATATATATATATATATAAATATATATATATATATATATATATATATATAAATATATATATATATATTTATATATATATATATAGATTTTTTTTTAAACCTAGAAGGGGTACCACCTCTAGTGCAAGTGTAGGGACCCATAGCCTTGGAGAAGAAAATAAAGAGTACTCAGAGAAGACCTTGTGGATCCTCAATGACCACCTTGATATTTTCTTCTCTTCTCTAATATATATATATATATATATATATATATATATATATATATATATATATATATATATATATATATATATATATATATATATATATATATATATATATATATATATATATGTCGTACCTAGTAGCCAGAACGCACTTCTCAGCCTACTATGCAAGGCTCGATTTGCCTAATAAGCCTAGTTTTCCAGAATTAATATATTATCTCTATTTTTTTTCTTATGAAATGATAAAGCTACCCATTTCATTATGTATGAGGCCAATTTTTTTTTATTGCAGTTAAAATTAACGTACATATATGACCGAACCTAACCAACCCTACCTAACCTAACCTAACCTATCTTAATAGGTTAGGTTAGGTTAGGTAGCCAAAAAAGTTAGGTGAGGTTAGGTTAGGTAGGTTAGGTTGTCGAAAAACAATTAATTCGTGAAAACTTGGCTTATTAGGCAAATCGGGCCTTGCATAGTAGGCTGAAAAGTGCGTTCTGGCTACTAGGTACGACATATATATATATATATAACAATATATGGCTTGGGAACAAGATTGAATGGTCCCCAAGCCAATATGCAATTGAAAACTCCACACTCATGAAGGATTCGAACCCAGACAGTCAGGAGAGCTCTTCGTCCCAAAGAGGGGGGGAACAGGGGGGAGTGGTGCAGGTAAAACAGGGATGAAGAGGGGGAACAGGGGGAGTGTTGCAGGTGAAACAGGCATGAGGAGGGGGAACAGGGGGAGAGGTGCAGGTGAAACAGGGATGAAGAGGGGGAACAGGGGGAGAGGTGCAGGTTAAACTGGGATGAAGAGGGGGAACAGGGGGAGTGGTGCAGGTGAAACAGGGATGAAGAGGCGGAACAGGTGGAGAGGTGCAGGTGGAACAGGGATGAAGAGGGGGGAACAGGGGGAGTGGTGCAGGTGAAAAAGGGATGAAGAGTGGGAACAGGGGGAGAGGGTGCAAGTGAAACAGGGATGAAGAGGGGGAACAGGGGGAGTGGTGCAGGTGAAAAAGGGATGAAGAGGGGGAACAGGGGGAGAGGTGCAGGTGAAACTGGGATGAAGAGGGGGGAACAGGGGGAGAGGTGCAGGTGAAACTGGGATGAAGAGGGGGGAACAGGGGGAGTGGTGCAGGTGAAACAGGGATGAAGAGGGGGAACAGGGGGAGAGGTGCAGGTGAAACTGGGATGAAGAGGGGGGAACAGGGGGAGAGGTGCAGGTGAAACAGGGATGAAGAGGGGGAACAAGGGAGTTGTACAGGTGAAAAAGGGATGAAGTGGGAGTGAAGGAGGTGCAGGAAGGGGGGGCAGAGAGTGTGATGTAGGAGGGAGGGAGGACGATGGGAAGGGATGGCGGCGGGAGGGAAGACTACATGATGGGTAAGAAGGGAAGGTGAGTGAACGAAGGGAAGGACTAGCAACGGGAGGGAGGAAAAACAGAGGGAAGGGCGAGAGTGAGAAGCGGCGGAAGGAATGAGAACGAAGGGATGGATCTGCGGCGAGAGGGAAGACGATGGGAAGGGCGGGATGGGATAGGGGCGGGAGTGGGAAGGGCAGAAAGATGGAGGATGAGCAGGTTTATGAGAGGGAGGAAAAGGGAAGGAGAAGGTGCTAGAACGAAAGGAGGGAGTTTGGTAGTAAAAAAGGAGAGGGAGTGGGGAGGGTGTTGATAGTTGGTTATGATAAATGGATAGATTAATGGAAAATTTATATAGGTAGATAGATGGATGGATACATTGATTGCTAAATATATATATTGACGGATAGACGGATGCATAGATGAGTTGATGGACGGAAAGACAGATGATTATATGGATGGATAGAAAGATGAGTTGATGGACGGATACATGGATAGATAGATATATATAATGATAAATGGTTGGTTTAAGGGGAAGATAGATTGATGGATTGACAGATATAAGTAGATAGATAGATGGATACATTGATGGACACATTTGTGCTAGGTGAACAGTCGAATCAGGTTAAAGAATATCTTTCGATTTGCTATTGCATCAACCGGGATTCTATCGGGGACCATTAGGATTATAACCATCGAACTCTCTCTATTTAGACGCTACGCCTCCAGTTTGTGGGTGTGTGTGTGTGTGTGTGTATGTGTGTGTGTGTGTGTGTGTTTGTGTGTGTGTTAGTTAGAGAGAAATAGATGTAGTAGATATAAAAGTGGATAAATACATTTATTTGATAGGCGGGGTCCAAGAGCTAATAACTCGATTTTGCAGATACATATAGTAAATATAAGGATAAAACACACACACACACACACACACACACACACACACACACACACACACTAGTTGATAATGGACTGTTTTGTGTTCGTATCCATGTGTACTATTGTCATGACCGACAGACACGTGAAGCTATATGTGTTTATGTGTACCTGTAATTAAACTGACATGTGTACGGTAATTATCTGTATGCGTCCATTTTAAAGGTACATATTAGTGAATGTTTATTTATGTAAATTGATTGACATATGTACGTATGCGCGCATTTAGTGTTACTGTAATTTATATGGTTAACATGTATACGTTTGAATGACATAGTTTCCCATTATTGTCACATTTTTTGTTACTGTTTCGCTGTTCACTCTCACTCTCTGACCCCCGTCGACTAATTGTGTTCACGTGTGTTTGTTAAAGGTACGGTAACCATTGGCTTTTTACCCAATAATTTGCAACTATTTGCAAACAAACATTTCTAAAGAACATCTATGTTTCAGATAAATATTCTTTTTCCTAACATACAAGTCAATCACACAGTACCTAACCTCAGTCAGAAACACTTTTCTTACTATCTCTCACAACGGTTTTTGCATATATATCCTATCTTAAAAAATTTATAATTTAAATTCATAACTGGCAACCCTCTTCCAGCGCCATAAAGGCCACCAAACATCATTCTTTTCCATTAACCTCTCCCAAATTATCTTTTGCACCAATACACACACTAGGGGGCTTTATAGCTGAGTGGACAGCGCTCTCGACTCGTAATCCTAGGGTCAAAGTTCGATCCCCCGGTGAAGGCGCCAACGAAAATCAGCAGAGTTTCATTCATTCATGATGATCCTCTTACCTAGCAGTACATAGGTACTTGGGCATTAGACTCCTGTTACGGGCTGCTTCCTGGGTGTGTGTATGTGGAATTTTTTTTTTATTAGCTAATAAAAATTGATTGATTCACAGTTGAGAGGCTTGCCGAAAGAGCAGAGCTCAACCCTCGCAAGAACAACTAGGTGAACACAACAAGATAAATACTAACTAACCACGATCTCGTATAATCTACTACACACGCTACCACCTCCCCCAGTACCTCCCCACCTCCCCCCACTCCCTAAATCACTCTACCTAAGTCATTAAAAATATAAAACAAATCAATTAATACACAAAAAATACTAACTATAAATAAAGGATCCAAATTTTAAACATACAGCGACTCCAGCGTGGTCTAGTCGGAGGAGAACGTGTTCTCATCTGGATAGATTGCGATTGAGCCTGTCGGAACGGTTGTGTAACTGCAGGGCACAAATATTTGTGTGTGTCCCCTCCTGTAGCTGCCTCTGTTTCAACAGGTTCCCTGGATAGCTGGAATTGGCCTGGCCCTAGGAAAGTGGGGAAGGGGTGAAATCCGTTGGGCCCACGGATGGATACCTTGGATCCATAGACCTAGGGTAGGTCTAATCACCTGGGATTCGAACCCACGGTGGGAATAAGGGAGGAGATTTGGGGGAGGAGGGGACACAAATGGTTCCTGGAACCAAACCTTACATAAATCCGGACACTCACACACACACACACACACCCTTATCCAAACATTCACAGGGACACTCACACACACACATCCATAGACTGTGATAAGGGAGACCATCTGAGGGGACACAGATGGCCTCCTGAACCCACAGATGTAACCGGACACATAATCATCCGGACACTCACAGGGACACCCACACTCACCCGGACACTCACAGTGACACTCACACTGACACACATCCATAGACACAAACTGTGATAAGGGAGACCATCTGAGGGGACACAGATGGCCTCCTGGACCCACAGGTTCCATATCCACAGGCTCAGATCAATATTTAAATATACATATATATATTTATATATATAAAATTTTTAAAGAAAATACACACACACACACACATATATATATATATATATATATATATATATATATATATATATATATATATATATATATATATATATATATATATATATATATATATATATATGTATATATATATATATATATATATATATATACATATATATATATATATATATATATATATACATACATATATATATATATATATATATATATATATATATATATATATATATATATATATATGAATATATAAATATATATATGCATATATAAATATATAAACAATAAGTAAATACATGACGAACTAAAAATCGAATCATAACAATTATTAAATGAATGAAAATATAATAAAAAATAATAAATTGAATAAAAAAAATAAAAAAATGTCAATGACACATAAAGGAATAAAAATATTTTATTCATAATTATTATAATACAATATATATATATATATATATATATATATATATATATATATATATATATATATATATATATATAAATATATATATATATATATATATATATATATATATATAAATATATATATATATATATATATATATATATATATATATATATATATAAATATATATATATATATTTATATATATATATATAGATTTTTTTTTAAACCTAGAAGGGGTACCACCTCTAGTGCAAGTGTAGGGACCCATAGCCTTGGAGAAGAAAATAAAGAGTACTCAGAGAAGACCTTGTGGATCCTCACTGACCACCTTGATATTTTCTTCTCTTCTCTAATATATATATATATATATATATATATATATATATATATATATATATATATATATATATATATATATATATATATATATATATATATATAACAATATATGGCTTGGGAACAAGATTGAATGGTCCCCAAGCCAATATGCAATTGAAAACTCCACACTCATGAAGGATTCGAACCCAGACAGTCAGGAGAGCTCTTCGTCCCAAAGAGGGGGGGAACAGGGGGAGTGGTGCAGGTAAAACAGGGATGAAGAGGGGGAACAGGGGGAGTGTTGCAGGTGAAACAGGCATGAGGAGGGGGAACAGGGGGAGAGGTGCAGGTGAAACAGGGATGAAGAGGGGGAACAGGGGGAGAGGTGCAGGTTAAACTGGGATGAAGAGGGGGAACAAGGGGAGTGGTGCAGGTGAAACAGGGATGAAGAGGCGGAACAGGTGGAGAGGTGCAGGTGGAACAGGGATGAAGAGGGGGGAACAGGGGGAGTGGTGCAGGTGAAAAAGGGATGAAGAGTGGGAACAGGTGGAGAGGGTGCAAGTGAAACAGGGATGAAGAGGGGGAACAGGGGGAGTGGTGCAGGTGAAAAAGGGATGAAGAGGGGGAACAGGGGGAGAGGTGCAGGTGAAACTGGGATGAAGAGGGGGGAACAGGGGGAGAGGTGCAGGTGAAACTGGGATGAAGAGGGGGGAACAGGGGGAGTGGTGCAGGTGAAACAGGGATGAAGAGGGGGAACAGGGGGAGAGGTGCAGGTGAAACTGGGATGAAGAGGGGGAACAGGGGGAGTGGTGCAGGTGAAACAGGGATGAAGAGGGGGAACAATGGAGTTGTACAGGTGAAAAAGGGATGAAGTGGGAGTGAAGGAGGTGCAGGAAGGGGGGCAGAGAGTGTGATGTAGGAGGGAGGGAGGACGATGGGAAGGGATGGCGGCGGGAGGGAAGACTACATGATGGGTAAGAAGGGAAGGTGAGTGAACGAAGGGAAGGACTAGCAACGGGAGGGAGGAAAAACAGAGGGAAGGGCGAGAGTGAGAAGCGGCGGAAGGAATGAGAACGAAGGGATGGATCTGCGGCGAGAGGGAAGACGATGGGAAGGGCGGGATGGGATAGGGGCGGGAGTGGGAAGGGCAGAAAGATGGAGGATGAGCAGGTTTATGAGAGGGAGGAAAAGGGAAGGAGAAGGTGCTAGAACGAAAGGAGGGAGTTTGGTAGTAAAATAGGAGAGGGAGTGGGGAGGGTGTTGATTGATGGTTATGATAAATGGATAGATTAATGGAAAATTTATATAGGTAGATAGATGGATGGATACATTGATTGCTAAATATATATATTGACGGATAGACGGATGCATAGATGAGTTGATGGACGGAAAGACAGATGATTATATGGATGGATAGAAAGATGAGTTGATGGACGGATACATGGATAGATAGATATATATAATGATAAATGGTTGGTTTAAGGGGAAGATAGATTGATGGATTGACAGATATAAGTAGATAGATAGATGGATACATTGATGGACACATTTGTGCTAGGTGAACAGTCGAATCAGGTTAAAGAATATCTTTCGATTTGCTATTGCATCAACCGGGATTCTATCGGGGACCATTAGGATTATAACCATCGAACTCTCTCTATTTAGACGCTACGCCTCCAGTTTGTGGGTGTGTGTGTGTGTGTGTGTATGTGTGTGTGTGTGTGTGTGTTTGTGTGTGTGTTAGTTAGAGAGAAATAGATGTAGTAGATATAAAAGTGGATAAATACATTTATTTGATAGGCGGGGTCCAAGAGCTAATAACTCGATTTTGCAGATACATATAGTAAATATAAGGATAAAACACACACACACACACACACACATACACACACTAGTTGATAATGGACTGTTTTGTGTTCGTATCCATGTGTACTATTGTCATGACCGACAGACACGTGAAGCTATATGTGTTTATGTGTACCTGTAATTAAACTGACATGTGTACGGTAATTATCTGTATGCGTCCATTTTAAAGGTACATATTAGTGAATGTTTATTTATGTAAATTGATTGACATATGTACGTATGCGCGCATTTAGTGTTACTGTAATTTATATGGTTAACATGTATACGTTTGAATGACATAGTTTCCCATTATTGTCACATTTTTTGTTACTGTTTCGCTGTTCACTCTCACTCTCTGACCCCCGTCGACTAATTGTCCTCACGTGTGTTTGTTAAAGGTACGGTAACCATTGGCTTTTTACCCAATAATTTGCAACTATTTGCAAACAAACATTTCTAAAGAACATCTATGTTTCAGATAAATATTCTTTTTCCTAACATACAAGTCAATCACACAGTACCTAACCTCAGTCAGAAACACTTTTCTTACTATCTATCACAACGGTTTTTGCATATATATCCTATCTTAATAAATTTATAATTTAAATTCATAACTGGCAACCCTCTTCCAGCGCCATAAAGGCCACCAAACATCATTCTTTTCCATTAACCTCTCCCAAATTATCTTTTGCACCAATACACACACTAGGGGGCTTTATAGCTGAGTGGACAGCGCTCTCGACTCGTAATCCTAGGGTCAAAGTTCGATCCCCCGGTGAAGGCGCCAACGAAAATCAGCAGAGTTTCATTCATTCATGATGATCCTCTTACCTAGCAGTACATAGGTACTTGGGCATTAGACTCCTGTTACGGGCTGCTTCCTGGGTGTGTGTATGTGGAATTTTTTTTTTATTAGCTAATAAAAATTGATTGATTCACAGTTGAGAGGCGGGCCGAAAGAGCAGAGCTCAACCCTCGCAAGAACAACTAGGTGAACACAACAAGATAAATACTAACTAACCACGATCTCGTATAATCTACTACACACGCTACCACCTCCCCCAGTACCTCCCCACCTCCCCCCACTCCCTAAATCACTCTACCTAAGTCATTAAAAATATAAAACAAATCAATTAATACACAAAAAATACTAACTATAAATAAAGGATCCAAATTTTAAACATACAGCGACTCCAGCGTGGTCTAGTCGGAGGAGAACGTGTTCTCATCTGGATAGATTGCGATTGAGCCTGTCGGAACGGTTGTGTAACTGCAGGGCACAAATATTTGTGTGTGTCCCCTCCTGTAGCTGCCTCTGTTTCAACAGGTTCCCTGGATAGCTGGAATTGGCCTGGCCCTAGGAAAGTGGGGAAGGGGTGAAATCCGTTGGGCCCACGGATGGATACCTTGGATCCATAGACCTAGGGTAGGTCTAATCACCTGGGATTCGAACCCACGGTGGGAATAAGGGAGGAGATTTGGGGGAGGAGGGGACACAAATGGTTCCTGGAACCAAACCTTACATAAATCCGGACACTCACACACACACACACACACCCTTATCCAAACATTCACAGGGACACTCACACACACACATCCATAGACTGTGATAAGGGAGACCATCTGAGGGGACACAGATGGCCTCCTGAACCCACAGATGTAACCGGACACATAATCATCCGGACACTCACAGGGACACCCACACTCACCCGGACACTCACAGTGACACTCACACTGACACACATCCATAGACACAAACTGTGATAAGGGAGACCATCTGAGGGGACACAGATGGCCTCCTGGACCCACAGGTTCCATATCCACAGGCTCAGATCAATATTTAAATATACATATATATATTTATATATATAAAATTTTTAAAGAAAATACACACACACACACACACACACACACACATATATATATATATATATATATATATATATATATATATATATATATATATATATATATATATATATATATATATATATATATATATATATATATATATATATATATGTATATATATATATAATCATAATATATATAATCATAATATATATATATATATATAATCATAACAATTATTAAATGAATGAAAATATAATAAAAAATAATAAATTGAATAAAAAAAATAAAAAAATGTCAATGACACATAAAGGAATAAAAATATTTTATTCATAATTATTATAATACAATATATATATATATATATATATATATATATATATATATATATATATATATATATATAAATATATATATATATATATATATATATATATATATATATATATATATATATATATATATATATGCGAAAAAGTTTAGAGACCTAAAGAGGATGGAAGAGAGAATTGGGGACTTGGACTCCCACGATGCCCTCTACCTTCTCACAAAGTGCCTTACCTTGCCCAGGCTAACATACTTCTTAAGGTGTGCACCCACTTTTGGCAACCCACTTCTAAATCAATATGATGAGCTCCTCAGGTCAATATTCAGGAAGGCGCTCAACCTAGATTTAGATGACAGTCAGTGGGACCAAGCAACACTACCAGTGAGATTTGGAGGGATAGGCATACGAAAGGCAACTGAGGTAGCACTTCCAGCATTCTTATCCTCATGTACAGCAGCCAACGAATTGGTAGGGCAGATCCTACCAGAGCGTATGAGAGAGACAGCGGGAACTCATGATCAAACGTTCATCGAAGCAGCCAGACAATGGGACACCATTGCACACCCTCAACCCCGACCACAAGTCCCAAAAGACCACAAGCAGGCCCACTGGGATAGCCCCATAATGGAAAAGACTGTCACAGCAATGATTGACAACGCTGATGCTGAAAACAAAGCCCGCCTCCTAGCGGTAACAGCACCCCACGCCGGGGATTTTTTATTTGCTGTGCCCAATGCAGCCCTGGGAACTCGCCTCAGTCATGACGCTCTCCGCATTGGAGTTGCCCTTCGCCTTGCCGCCCCCATCCTCACCGAACATAGGTGCATCTGCGGAACTGCGATGGCAGACCAATATGGTCGTCATGGTCTGGTATGTCGTAAATCACAGGGTAAAATTGCAAGACATGAAGAAGTCAACGACATCATCAAGAGGAGCCTCGCCACAGCCCGCTGCCCGGCACAAAGAGAACCACACTTATCCAGACCTAACGACCCTCAGAAGCGCCCTGATGGGGTCACCTTGCTACCTTGGAAGGATGGTAAGCAAGTGGTATGGGACTACACGTGCGCTGCCACACTGGCCAGTACCTACCTCCACTACAGCACACGTGAAAGCGGTGGTGCTGCTTCTTTCAGGGAATCGCAGAAAATTATTAAATACAGAGGTCTAGCACACTGCTACAGCTTTGTTCCGATCGGCTCGGAGACCCTCGGTTCGTGGGGAAAATGTGCATTGAAGTTCCTAAAGGAATTGGGGGACAAATTGATCAGCGCTACAAAAGACCAGAGAGCAAAAAGTTTCTTGTTCCAGCGCCTCAGTGTTGCGATTCAGAGGGGAAATGCCTGTTGCGTCTTGGGCACTAGTCCAACTTCAGAGGAATTCGAAGAAGTGTTTGACTTGCAACAATGATCGAACCCGTCTGTGACATTCATCAATGTTTCCCATTGTTGTGTTCTTCAAGAGATCCATAACCTTTAAGCACCTTTTTGCATTATTATTTTTGTATCAACCAATGTATATCTTGTAACCATCAAATGCATAATAAAGCACAAAAAATATTCAAGGAAGGGGGTGGTAGGAGAAAAGCACACAGAAACTGTATTGGAGGGGATCTAAACAACACCTCGACATTGAACAACACCTCGACATCCTCACAGACCAACATCACCTCAGCACTGAAACAAGGATTATCAAGAAACTAACAACATTATATGGAGGACCTATGGCAATTCCACGACCAAGAGATGGCTTCCTGAACCTTGCAGGAATTAACCTCACTGAGGACCAAGTCACTCTCCTAAATCTGGGCATAAACTGTCATGTTATGTCCAGACCGAGTGAAATGGCCCGGAAAGTGGAGTTGGAAATTCTGTTGGACGACATATTCGACCTCGAGACACAAAAGAAGGTCACTACCAAAGATACCTTACAAGCAGAACTTATTGCAGAAGGAGGAAAGAATCGAGGCAACTACAGAAGCACCATACTGTCCCCCGAGCTTAGAGCGGCAGCTAAAAGCCTTCGTGAGAACAAGGAGATAGTTGTCAGGAGAGGTGACAAGTCGCCAATATATGTCATTCTTAAAAAAGACGAATATCTGGCGAAAATGAACATCATACTCTCTGACCAAACTAAGTTCCAAAGGGTAACGAAGGACACTACAGCCGAATTAAAAGCAAAGGTCAACAAACTGATCGAAACTGTGAACGCCAAGAAATCCGGACTCCACCTGCCAAAGATCATTGGGGAATATAAACCTGGATATGCGTATGGAAATGTCAAGACGCACAAGCCTGGAAACCCACTTCGGCCAATCATTAGCCAGATACCCACACCCACGTACAGATTGGCAAAGCGACTCAACGGCCTGCTGACTCCTTATGTTCCTTGCGCCTTCAGCCTGAAGTCTCCAAAGGAATTTGTGGACTTACTGCGGGGCGCACGGGCCACAGGGATAAGAGCCTCGTTGGACGTAGAATCGCTGTTTACCAACGTACCTGTGGACGAGACAATCGGAATGATAGCCGACAGAGTGTATCGTGATCCAGCCTGTACTCCTCTTGACATGCCAGAAAGTATTCTGAGGAAACTACTCCAAGCTTGTACTAAAGAGGCACCCTTCTTGAGCCCGGATGGGCATATGTATAAGCAAGTAGATGGGGTCGCTATGGGTTCTCCCCTAGGTGTCCTGTTTGCAAACTTCTACATGGATACCATCGAGCAAAAAGTCTTAGTCGACATGAACTTGAAACCGGCCATATACTGCAGGTATGTTGACGACATTTTTACACAGGTACCTGATGTCAGACATCTGCAGGAGCTGAAGGAGGCATTTGAGCAGAGTTCCGTGCTGCGTTTCACTTACGAGACGGAAAAGGATGGGAAGCTGCCTTTTCTAGATGTAACAGTCATGGAAAAGGGCGGAGGTTTCCACACTGCAGTCTACACAAAGGAAACAAACATAGGAATGTGCCTAAATGCCAACAGCGACTGCCCTGACAGGTACAAGAGGAGTGTTGTTAACGCATACGTCGACCGTGCTCTCAGCCACAGCTCAGAATGGAAGCAAGTCGACGAAGAACTCTGTAGGGTAAGGCAGGTTCTAGTCAATAACGGCTTCTCCAATGGTTTCATCGAAGACATCATAAGAAGGAAAGTGAAAAGCCATGCAACCTCCGAAGAGACAACTAACACAACACCTATACCCCCTATTAGACTATTTTACAGGAACTTCTTTTCCACAGCTCATAAAACAGAGGAAAGGGTCCTGAAAGATATTGTTAATAGAAACGTTATCCCTACAGACAAAAATCAGAGGATACAACTGACGATTTACTATAAAACCAGAAAAACGGCCAGCCTACTCATGAGAAACTCTCCAGACACGAAACAGAACGCTTTAAAAGAGACTAACGTCGTCTATGCCTTCAAATGCCCACTTGGGGACTGTAAGCTCCAAAAAACCCAGTATATAGGCAAGACAACAACATCTCTTTCTAGGCGTTTAACGATGCATAAACAACAGGGCTCCATTAAGGAACATATAATCTCTTCCCATAACCAAACCATCGCCAGAGAAATCCTAGTAAACAACACAGAAATCATCGATAGATACAGCGATAGCAGGCGGCTTGACGTTTGCGAGGCACTACACATCAAGAAGTCAACACCAGCAATCAACAGCCAATTATTGCACAACTATATTCTACCCACCTCAAGACTCCGCTCCAATATAGAAGCATCAAGAAATATGGACCAATAGGCTTTCTACAAACACTTCTATTCAATATCCATTGTTTCGTGTTCTGTCTTGTGTTGATACTTTTAATACCCTATTAATATCCTCTAATGCCACATCATCCTTCCCACCTCACTCAAATGTAATGCCACATCACCCTTCCCACCTCACTCAAATGTAGATATAAAATCAGGGAAACGCAAGTTCTAAACAGTTGTGTATTTGTGAAGTCTTTGAAAATGTAATAAGTTTTACGAAACGCGCCCGTGTCGCGTCAGACTAGAAATAAAAATGAATTTTGGAGAAGTGATTTTTGATTTACCTCCAACAGTGAAGCATAATGTACGAAAGATTGAGAAAATTCGTGTTAGAATTATTAATCTTACTTTTTCGGTCATATTTAATAAAATATGTCTACAGGAAAGACTGCTACCAAAATATACTAATATATATATATATATATATATATATATATATATATATATATATATATATATATATATATATATATATATATATATATATTTATATATATATATATAGATTTTTTTTTAAACCTAGAAGGGGTACCTCCTCTAGTGCAAGTGTAGGGACCCATAGCCTTGGAGAAGAAAATAAAGAGTACTCAGAGAAGACCTTGTGGATCCTCACTGACCACCTTGATATTTTCTTCTCTTCTCTAATATATATATATATATATATATATATATATATATATATATATATATATATATATATATATATATATATATATATATATATAACAATATATGGCTTGGGAACAAGATTGAATGGTCCCCAAGCCAATATGCAATTGAAAACTCCACACTCATGAAGGATTCGAACCCAGACAGTCAGGAGAGCTCTTCGTCCCAAAGAGGGGGGGAACAGGGGGAGTGGTGCAGGTAAAACAGGGATGAAGAGGAGGAACAGGGGGAGTGTTGCAGGTGAAACAGGCATGAGGAGGGGGAACAGGGGGAGAGGTGCAGGTGAAACAGGGATGAAGAGGGGGAACAGGGGGAGAGGTGCAGGTTAAACTGGGATGAAGAGGGGGAACAGGGGGAGTGGTGCAGGTGAAACAGGGATGAAGAGGCGGAACAGGTGGAGAGGTGCAGGTGAAACAGGGATGAAGAGGGGGGAACAGGGGGAGTGGTGCAGGTGAAAAAGGTATGAAGAGTGGGAACAGGGGGAGAGGGTGCAAGTGAAACAGGGATGAAGAGGGGGAACAGGGGGAGTGGTGCAGGTGAAAAAGGGATGAAGAGGGGGAACAGGGGGAGAGGTGCAGGTGAAACTGGGATGAAGAGGGGGGAACAGGGGGAGAGGTGCAGGTGAAACTGGGATGAAGAGGGGGGAACAGGGAGAGTGGTGCAGGTGAAACAGGGATGAAGAGGGGGAACAGGGGGAGAGGTGCAGGTGAAACTGGGATGAAGAGGGGGGAACAGGGGGAGTGGTGCAGGTGAAACAGGGATGAAGAGGGGGAACAAGGGAGTTGTACAGGTGAAAAAGGGATGAAGTGGGAGTGAAGGAGGTGCAGGAAGGGGGGCAGAGAGTGTGATGTAGGAGGGAGGGAGGACGATGGGAAGGGATGGCGGCGGGAGGGAAGACTACATGATGGGTAAGAAGGGAAGGTGAGTGAACGAAGGGAAGGACTAGCAACGGGAGGGAGGAAAAACAGAGGGAAGGGCGAGAGTGAGAAGCGGCGGAAGGAATGAGAACGAAGGGATGGATCTGCGGCGAGAGGGAAGACGATGGGAAGGGCGGGATGGGATAGGGGCGGGAGTGGGAAGGGCAGAAAGATGGAGGATGAGCAGGTTTATGAGAGGGTGGAAAAGGGAAGGAGAAGGTGCTAGAACGAAAGGAGGGAGTTTGGTAGTAAAATAGGAGAGGGAGTGGGGAGGGTGTTGATAGTTGGTTATGATAAATGGATAGATTAATGGAAAATTTATATAGGTAGATAGATGGATGGATACATTGATTGCTAAATATATATATATTGGCGGATAGACGGATGCATAGATGAGTTGATGGACGGAAAGACAGATGACTATATGGATGGATAGAAAGATGAGTTGATGGACGGATACATGGATAGATAGATGTATATAATGATAAATGGTTGGTTTAATGGGAAGATAGATTGATGGATTGACAGATATAAGTAGATAGATAGATGGATACATTGATGGACACATTTGTGCTAGGTGAACAGTCGAATCAGGTTAAAGAATATCTTTCGATTTGCTATTGCATCAACCGGGATTCTATCGGGGACCATTAGGATTATAACCATCGAACTCTCTCTATTTAGACGCTACGCCTCCAGTTTGTGGGTGTGTGTGTGTGTGTGTATGTGTGTGTGTGTGTGTGTGTGTGTTTGTGTGTGTGTTAGTTAGAGAGAAATAGATGTAGTAGATATAAAAGTGGATAAATACATTTATTTGATAGGCGGGGTCCAAGAGCTAATAACTCGATTTTGCAGATACATATAGTAAATATAAGGATAAAACACACACACACACACACTAGTTGATAATGGACTGTTTTGTGTTCGTATCCATGTGTACTATTGTCATGACCGACAGACACGTGAAGCTATATGTGTTTATGTGTACCTGTAATTAAACTGACATGTGTACGGTAATTATCTGTATGCGTCCATTTTAAAGGTACATATTAGTGAATGTTTATTTATGTAAATTGATTGACATATGTACGTATGCGCGCATTTAGTGTTACTGTAATTTATATGGTTAACATGTATACGTTTGAATGACATAGTTTCCCATTATTGTCACATTTTTTGTTACTGTTTCGCTGTTCACTCTCACTCTCTGACCCCCGTCGACTAATTGTGCTCACGTGTGTTTGTTAAAGGTACGGTAACCATTGGCTTTTTACCCAATAATTTGCAACTATTTGCAAACAAACATTTCTAAAGAACATCTATGTTTCAGATAAATATTCTTTTTCCTAACATACAAGTCAATCACACAGTACCTAACCTCAGTCAGAAACACTTTTCTTACTATCTCTCACAACGGTTTTTGCATATATATCCTATCTAAATAAATTTATAATTTAAATTCATAACTGGCAACCCTCTTCCAGCGCCATAAAGGCCACCAAACATCATTCTTTTCCATTAACCTCTCCCAAATTATCTTTTGCACCAATACACACACTAGGGGGCTTTATAGCTGAGTGGACAGCGCTCTCGACTCGTAATCCTAGGGTCAAAGTTCGATCCCCCGGTGAAGGCGCCAACGAAAATCAGCAGAGTTTCATTCATTCATGATGATCCTCTTACCTAGCAGTACATAGGTACTTGGGCATTAGACTCCTGTTACGGGCTGCTTCCTGGGTGTGTGTATGTGGAATTTTTTTTTTATTAGCTAATAAAAATTGATTGATTCACAGTTGAGAGGCGGGCCGA
The DNA here is from genome assembly GCF_040958095.1 of Procambarus clarkii. Classification (NCBI taxonomy): domain Eukaryota; kingdom Metazoa; phylum Arthropoda; class Malacostraca; order Decapoda; family Cambaridae; genus Procambarus; species Procambarus clarkii. Next base: position 183,429 of record NW_027189349.1, read on the forward strand.
AAGAGCAGAGCTCAACCCTCGCAAGAACAACTAGGTGAACACAACAAGATAAATACTAACTGACCACGATCTCGTATAATCTACTACACACGCTACCACCTCCCCCAGTACCTCCCCACCTCCCCCCACTCCCTAAATCACTCTACCTAAGTCATTAAAAATATAAAACAAATCAATTAATACACAAAAAATACTAACTATAAATAAAGGAACCAAATTTTAAACATACAGCGACTCCAGCGTGGTCTAGTCGGAGGAGAACGTGTTCTCATCTGGATAGATTGCGATTGAGCCTGTCGGAACGGTTGTGTAACTGCAGGGCACAAATATTTGTGTGTTCCCTCCTGTAGCTGCCTCTGTTTCAACAGGTTCCCTGGATAGCTGGAATTGGCCTGGCCCTAGGAAAGTGGGGAAGGGGTGAAATCCGTTGGGCCCACGGATGGATACCTTGGATCCATAGACCAAGGGTAGGTCTAATCACCTGGGATTCGAACCCACGGTGGGAATAAGGGAGGAGATTTGGGGGAGGAGGGGACACAAATGGTTCCTGGAACCAAACCTTACATAAATCCGGACACTCACACACACACATCCATAGACTGTGATAAGGGAGACCATCTGAGGGGACACAGATTGCCTCCTGAACCCACAGATGTAACCGGACACATAATCATCCGGACACTCACAGGGACACCCACACTCACCCGGACACTCACAGTGACACTCACACTGACACACATCCATAGACACAAACTGTGATAAGGGAGACCATCTGAGGGGACACAGATGGCCTCCTGGACCCACAGGTTCCATATCCACAGGCTCAGATCAATATTTAAATATACATATATATATTTATATATATAAAATTTTTAAAGAAAATACACACACACACACACACACACACACACATATATATATATATGTATGAAAACTCACACCCCAGAAGTGACTCGAACCCATACTCCCAGAAGTCGGGGAAGTGGCTCAAATAGCCTCGGCTATCACTTCCTTTTGACGGCCGTGATGGTCAAGCGGATTAAGGCGCCCTGTAGTTACCAGTTGCGTTGCTTCTGGGAGTATGGGTTCGAGTCACTTCTGGGGTGTGAGTTTTCATTCGCATATAGTCCTGGGGACCATTCAGGCTTGTTCGCATATATATATATATATATATATATATATATATATATATATATATATATATATATATATATATATATATATATATATATATATATATATATATATATATATATATATATATATATATATGTCGTACCTAGTAGCCAGAACTCACTTCTCAGCCTACTATTCAAGGCCCGATTTGCCTAATAAGCCAAGTTTTCATGAATTAATATATTTACTATAATTTTTTTCTTATGAAATGATAAAGCAACCCTTTTCTCTATGTATGAGGTCAATTTTCTTTTATTGGAGTTAAAATTAACGTAGATATATGACCGAACCTAACAAACCCTACCTAACCTAACCTAACCTATATTTATAGGTAAGGTTAGGTTAGGTAGCCAAAAAAAGCTAGGTTAGGTTAGGTTAGGTAGGTTAGGTAGACGAAAAAACATTAATTCATGAAAACTTGGCTTATTAGGCAAATCGGGCCTTGAATAGTAGACTGAGAAGTGCGTTCTGGCTATTAGGTACGACATATATATATATATATATATATATATATATATATATATATATATATATATATATATATATATGTATATATATATATATATATATATATATATATATATATATATATATATATATATATATATATATATATATATATATATATATATATATATATATATATATATATATATATACATACATATATATATATATATATATATATATATATATATATATATATATATATATATATATATATATACATACATATATATATATATATATATATATATATATATATATATATATATGTATATATATATATGTATATATAAATATATAAACAATAAGTAAATACATGACGAACTAAAAATCGAATCATAACAATTATTAAATGAATGAAAATATAATAAAAAATAATAAATTGAATAAAAAAAAAAAAAATGTCAATGACACATAAAGGAATAAAAATATTTTATTCATAATTATTATAATACAATATATATATATATATATATATATATATATATATATATATATATATATATATATATATATATATATATATATGTATATGTTTCATTGAATATGACCGCATATTCTGTATTTATTATTTTCTGGTTTAGGGCTTCTATCCCCCTAACTATTTTCTTAGCATCAGGGCTTAATTGAAATAGGAGTTTTCCAAAACTAATTTTCGTACTTTTAAGGTGAAGAAAAGAAGTGATTTACTATAGAGTGTATTTACACTTATTTGTATAATTTGCACGACGTTTCGAACCTCCATGGTTCATTCTCAAGTGAACAAATCTTACAATATTAGTTGATATTATACCCGCATTAGGTCAGGTGATAATACAATGAAGGTGAAAAACATGGGGGGATACATAAGTGAGGTGAAACATAGAGGCTGCAGAAGGCGTATTGGCCCATACGAGGCATCTCCTATCCAAACACAAAGATTAATCCAGTGTAATTGGCCTGTTATGTTGGACATTGTCTTCTGTGTTGGCATCGATATGTCATATATATATATTGTATATGCCCCTAGGAATCACATGAGACAAGCCCATGACATTACTCTAACAAGAGAAATGTTGAACAAGAATACTTGCATAATAGACAAAACCCAAGATTCAAGAAGATTACAAATTCTTGAGGCAATTCACATAAGAATAGAGCGACCTACCATGAACACCCAAATCACGGAACTATTTACTCTACCAACCATGAGAGTAAGGACAAGACAAGAACATATCGATGCCAACACAGAAGACAATGTCCAACATAACAGGCCAATTACACTGGATTAATCTTTGTGTTTGGATAGGAGATGCCTCGTATGGGCCAATACGCCTTCTGCAGCCTCTATGTTTCACCTCACTTATGTATCCCCCATATTTTTCACCTTCATTGTATTATCACCTGACCTAATGCGGGTATAAAATCAACTAATATTGTAAGATCTGTTCACTTGAGAATGAACCATGGAGGTTCGAAACGTCGTGCAAATTATACAAATAAGTGTAAATACACTCTATAGTAAATCACTTCTTTTCTTCACCTTAAAAGTACGAAAATGAGTTTTGGAGAACTCCTATTTCAATTAAGCCCTGATGCTAAGAAAATAGTTAGAGGGATAGAAGCCCTAAACCAGAAAATAATAAATACAGAATATGCGGTCATATTCAATGAAACATGTTTGAAAGAAAACCTGCTGCCAGTATACACCAATATAAACCCACATGACCCAGCAGTCCGCAATACAGAGTTTACCTATAGGTATAGGCAAGAGCTCATTCGGCATCAACTAAACAAGAAGAAGGAAGCCCTCCAAACCTTTATAGAGCAGGCGGAGCATCTGTTAAACAAATGGACCCAGTACGACATCCCTATCCAACTCAAGCAAACCATCAACAGTGAACTATTTAACCTGAAACAACAACATAAAACTCTTGTAGAAACAAAGACACTCCGTAAGTTAACATCCCTAAACGGTGGACAGCTAAAAATCCCTCGTCCTAAAGATGGCTACTTTAACCTGACTTCTTATGATCTTACCCAGGACCAACGAGACCTCTTAAATCTTGGTCTAAATTGTCAATTCTTATCTAAACCAAAGATGCATCAAAAACGCCTGGAAATCGAAATGCTTCTGGACGATATCCATAAGCTAGAAGACAACAAAAAAGTCATCACCACTGACACACTTCAAGCTGAACTACTTGCAGAAGCAGGGAAAAAACGAGGAACATATTCATCTACAATCTTAACCCCACGACTCAAAGAAGCAGCGAAACAACTAAAAAATCTGAAAGATGTAACAATAAGAAAAGCCGACAAAACAGCAGCATATGTATTGATTCCTACCCATGAATACATGAACAAAATTAGCGACATCCTAAGTGACGACTCCAAATTTCAACGAATCACGAGGAACCCCGTAGAAGACCTCAAGCGGAAAGTAAACAAAACAATTACAGCAATCAACGCAAAGAAAGGTAGTGTGCATTTCAATAAACTTCAAGGTGACTATGGCTTAGGATATGCCTACGGCAATGTTAAGACGCATAAACCAGGTAACCCACTACGCCCTATAATCAGCCAAATACCAACCCCAACTTATCACCTGGCAAAGAAACTCAATGAACTCCTAACTCCATACACTCCAAGTAAGTTTAGTCTACAATCATCAGCAGATTTCCTAGAATTGATCAAATCTACCCAGCCCGATGGAATCATCGCTTCCCTGGACGTTGAATCCCTATTTACCAACGTCCCAGTCGACACAACCATAGGAATGATACTGGACAGAGTATACAGAGACGAGAGCACCCCCAAATTAGACATACCTGAGCCACACTTGAAAAGTCTTCTCGAAGCATGTACAAAGGAAGCCCCTTTCATCAGTCCACAAGGAGACATGTATTTACAAATAGACGGAGTAGCAATGGGCTCCCCCTTAGGAGTTTTATTTTCTAATTTTTATATGGGAACCATCGAAGATTGGGTCTTCAGTAGCAGACAAAAACCAACTGTATACTGCCGTTATGTAGATGACATATTCGTAATAGTAAAAGACTCAGATGAACTAATTGACCTAAAAAGACACCTAGAGAGAGAGTCAGTACTCCGATTTACACATGAAAATAGTGAAAATAACAGTCTGCCATTCTTGGATGTACTAATAACAAAAACAGGAACCTCTTTAAGCACCAACGTATATACCAAGCCCACCAACATAGGATTATGCCTGAACGGTAGAAGTGAGTGCCCCCAAAGATACAAAGCCAGTGTTCTCAATGCTTATATTCGTCGAGCGCTTACCCACTGCTCTGAATGGAGCAACGTGAGTAGAGAGTTTGAAAGAGTAACTCAGGTATTGGTGAACAACGGATATAGCAACGCGGAAATAAACGCTGCTATAAGAAGACACTTGGACCGTTGGTATAATTCAGAACCTAGAACAGAAACCACAACACCCCCAATAAAATTATATTACAAATCAACCATGCACAGCGAACATATAAAAGAGGAAAGAATAATGAAAGAAATAATCCGTAAAGGAGTAAGAAGCACTACTCCTAACCAAAACATATACCTGATAATATTCTACAAAACCAAGAAGACTTCCGAACTCCTTATCAAAAACAGCCCGAAGCCGACGGAGAACCCTCTACAGCAGTCAAGCGTTGTATACATGTACACTTGCCCCCACGAAGGATGTAACCTTCAATGTAAGTACATAGGTATGACGTCGACCAAGCTGACGAGGCGTTTGACATGCCATCTTCAATCTGGTGCCCCTAGGAATCACATGAGACAAGCCCATGACATTACTCTAACAAGAGAAATGTTGAACAAGAATACTTGCATAATAGACAAAACCCAAGATTCAAGAAGATTACAAATTCTTGAGGCAATTCACATAAGAATAGAGCGACCTACCATGAACACCCAAATCACGGAACTATTTACTCTACCAACCATGAGAGTAAGGACAAGACAAGAACATATCGATGCCAACACAGAAGACAATGTCCAACATAACAGGCCAATTACACTGGATTAATCTTTGTGTTTGGATAGGAGATGCCTCGTATGGGCCAATACGCCTTCTGCAGCCTCTATGTTTCACCTCACTTATGTATCCCCCCATGTTTTTCACCTTCATTGTATTATCACCTGACCTAATGCGGGTATAAAATCAACTAATATTGTAAGATCTGTTCACTTGAGAATGAACCATGGAGGTTCGAAACGTCGTGCAAATTATACAAATAAGTGTAAATACACTCTATAGTAAATCACTTCTTTTCTTCACCTTAAAAGTACGAAAATGAGTTTTGGAGAACTCCTATTTCAATTAAGCCCTGATGCTAAGAAAATAGTTAGAGGGATAGAAGCCCTAAACCAGAAAATAATAAATACAGAATATGCGGTCATATTCAATGAAACATGTTTGAAAGAAAACCTGCAGCCAGTATACACCAATATATATATATATATATATATAAATATATATATATATTTATATATATATATAGATTTTTTTTTAAACCTAGAAGGGGTACCACCTCTAGTGCAAGTGTAGGGACCCATAGCCTTGGAGAAGAAAATAAAGAGTACTCAGAGAAGACCTTGTGGATCCTCACTGACCACCTTGATATTTTCTTCTCTTCTCTAATATATATATATATATATATATATATATATATATATATATATATATATATATATATATATATATATATATATATATATATATATATATAACAATATATGGCTTGGGAACAAGATTGAATGGTCCCCAAGCCAATATGCAATTGAAAACTCCACACTCATGAAGGATTCGAACCCAGACAGTCAGGAGAGCTCTTCGTCCCAAAGAGGGGGGGAACAGGGGGAGTGGTGCAGGTAAAACAGGGATGAAGAGGGGGAACAGGGGGAGTGTTGCAGGTGAAACAGGCATGAGGAGGGGGAACAGGGGGAGAGGTGCAGGTCAAACAGGGATGAAAAGGGGGAACAGGGGGAGAGGTGCAGGTTAAACTGGGATGAAGAGGGGGAACAGGGGGAGTGGTGCAGGTGAAACAGGGATGAAGAGGGGGGAACAGGGGGAGTGGTGCAGGTGAAAAAGGGATGAAGAGTGGGAACAGGGGGAGAGGGTGCAAGTGAAACAGGGATGAAGAAGGGGAACAGGGGGAGTGGTGCAGGTGAAAAAGGGATGAAGAGGGGGAACAGGGGGAGAGGTGCAGGTGAAACTGGGATGAAGAGGGGGGAACAGGGGAGAGGTGCAGGTGAAACTGGGATGAAGAGGGGGGAACAGGGGGAGTGGTGCAGGTGAAACAGGCATGAAGAGGGGGAACAGGGGGAGAGGTGCAGGTGAAACTGGGATGAAGAGGGGGGAACAGGGGGAGTGGTGCAGGTGAAACAGGGATGAAGAGGGGGAACAAGGGAGTTGTACAGGTGAAAAAGGGATGAAGTGGGAGTGAAGGAGGTGCAGGAAGGGGGGCAGAGAGTATGATGTAGGAGGGAGGGAGGACGATGGGAAGGGATGGCGGCGGGAGGGAAGACTACATGATGGGTAAGAAGGGAAGGTGAGTGAACGAAGGGAAGGACTAGCAACGGGAGGGAGGAAAAACAGAGGGAAGGGCGAGAGTGAGAAGCGGCGGAAGGAATGAGAACGAAGGGATGGATCTGCGGCGAGAGGGAAGACGATGGGAAGGGCGGGATGGGATAGGGGCGGGAGTGGGAAGGACAGAAAGATGGAGGATGAGCAGGTTTATGAGAGGGAGGAAAAGGGAAGGAGAAGGTGCTAGAACGAAAGGAGGGAGTTTGGTAGTAAAATAGGAGAGGGAGTGGGGAGGGTGTTGATAGATGGTTATGATAAATGGATAGATTAATGGAAAATTTATATAGGTAGATAGATGGATGGATATATTGATTGCTAAATATATATATATTGGCGGATAGACGGATGCATAGATGAGTTGATGGACGGAAAGACAGATGACTATATGGATGGATAGAAAGATGAGTTGATGGACGGATACATGGATAGATAGATGTATATAATGATAAATGGTAGGTTTAATGGGAAGATAGATTGATGGATTGACAGATATAAGTAGATAGATAGATGGATACATTGATGGACACATTTGTGCTAGGTGAACAGTCGAATCAGGTTAAAGAATATCTTTCGATTTGCTATTGCATCAACCGGGATTCTATCGGGGACCATTAGGATTATAACCATCGAACTCTCTCTATTTAGACGCTACGCCTCCAGTTTGTGTGTGTGTGTGTGTGTGTGTGTATGTGTGTGTGTGTGTGTGTGTTTGTGTGTGTGTTAGTTAGAGAGAAATAGATGTAGTAGATATAAAAGTGGATAAATACATTTATTTGATAGGCGGGGTCCAAGACCTAATAACTCGATTTTGCAGATACATATAGTAAATATAAGGATAAAACACACACACACCCACACACACACACACACACACACTAGTTGATAATGGACTGTTTTGTGTTCGTATCCATGTGTACTATTGTCATGACCGACAGACACGTGAAGCTATATGTGTTTATGTGTACCTGTAATTAAACTGACATGTGTACGGTAATTATCTGTATGCGTCCATTTTAAAGGTACATATTAGTGAATGTTTATTTATGTAAATTGATTGACATATGTACGTATGCGCGCATTTAGTGTTACTGTAATTTATATGGTTAACATGTATACGTTTGAATGACATAGTTTCCCATTATTGTCACATTTTTTGTTACTGTTTCGCTGTTCACTCTCACTCTCTGACCCCCGTCGACTAATTGTGCTCACGTGTGTTTGTTAAAGGTACGGTAACCATTGGCTTTTTACCCAATAATTTGCAACTATTTGCAAACAAACATTTCTAAAGAACATCTATGTTTCAGATAAATATTCTTTTTCCTAACATACAAGTCAATCACACAGTACCTAACCTCAGTCAGAAACACTTTTCTTACTATCTCTCACAACGGTTTTTGCATATATATCCTATCTAAATAAATTTATAATTTAAATTCATAACTGGCAACCCTCTTCCAGCGCCATAAAGGCCACCAAACATCATTCTTTTCCATTAACCTCTCCCAAATTATCTTTTGCACCAATACACACACTAGGGGGCTTTATAGCTGAGTGGACAGCGCTCTCGACTCGTAATCCTAGGGTCAAAGTTCGATCCCCCGGTGAAGGCGCCAACGAAAATCAGCAGAGTTTCATTCATTCATGATGATCCTCTTACCTAGCAGTACATAGGTACTTGGGCATTAGACTCCTGTTACGGGCTGCTTCCTGGGTGTGTGTATGTGGAATTTTTTTTTTTATTAGCTAATAAAAATTGATTGATTCACAGTTGAGAGGCGGGCCGAAAGAGCAGAGCTCAACCCTCGCAAGAACAACTAGGTGAACACAACAAGATAAATACTAACTAACCACGATCTCGTATAATCTACTACACACGCTACCACCTCCCCCAGTACCTCCCCTCCTCCCCCCACTCCCTAAATCACTCTACCTAAGTCATTAAAAATATAAAACAATTCAATTAATACACAAAAAATACTAACTATAAATAAAGGAACCAAATTTTAAACATACAGCGACTCCAGCGTGGTCTAGTCGGAGGAGAACGTGTTCTCATCTGGATAGATTGCGATCGAGCCTGTCGGAACGGTTGTGTAACTGCAGGGCACAAATATTTGTGTGTGTCCCCTCCTGTAGCTGCCTCTGTTTCAACAGGTTCCCTGGATAGCTGGAATTGGCCTGGCCCTAGGAAAGTGGGGAAGGGGTGAAATCCGTTGGGCCCACGGATGGATACCTTGGATCCATAGACCTAGGGTAGGTCTAATCACCTGGGATTCGAACCCACGGTGGGAATAAGGGAGGAGATTTGGGGGAGGAGGGGACACAAATGGTTCCTGGAACCAAACCTTACATAAATCCGGACACTCACACACACACATCCATAGACTGTGATAAGGGAGACCATCTGAGGGGACACAGATTGCCTCCTGAACCCACAGATGTAACCGGACACATAATCATCCGGACACTCACAGGGACACCCACACTCACCCGGACACTCACACTGACACACATCCATAGACACAAACTGTGATAAGGGAGACCATCTGAGGGGACACAGATGGCCTCCTGGACCCACAGGTTCCATATCCACAGGCTCAGATCAATATTTAAATATACATATATATATTTATATATATAAAATTTTTAAAGAAAATACACACACACACACACACATATATATATATATATATATATATATATATATATATATATATATATATATATATATATATATATATATATATATATATATATATATATATATACATACATATATATATATATATATATATATATATATATATATATATATATATATATATATATATATATATATGTATATATATATATATATATATATATGTATATATAAATATATAAACAATAAGTAAATACATGACGAACTAAAAATCGAATCATAACAATTATTAAATGAATGAAAATATAATAAAAAATAATAAATTGAATAAAAAAAATAAAAAAATGTCAATGACACATAAAGGATTAAAAATATTTTATTCATAATTATTATAATACAATATATATATATATATATATATATATATATGCGAACAAGCCTGAATGGTCCCCAGGACTATATGCGAATGAAAACTCACACCCCAGAAGTGACTCGAACCCATACTCCCAGATGCCACGCAACTGGTAACTACAGGGCGCCTTAATCCGCTTGACCATCACGGCCGTCAAAAGGAAGTGATAGCCGAGGCTATTTGAGCCACTTCCCCGACGGCAACTCGGATGGTAATCTTGGGCATAGCATTTCACCAAATCACCTCATTCTTTGGGGCACACGTGAGGAACACAAATGCGAACAAGCCTGAATGGTCCCCAGGACTATATGCGAATGAAAACTCACACCCCAGAAGTGACTCGAACCCATACTCCCAGATGCCACGCAACTGGTAACTACAGGGCGCCTTAATCCGCTTGACCATCACGGCCGTCAAAAGGAAGTGATAGCCGAGGCTATTTGAGCCACTTCCCCGACGGCAACTCGGATGGTAATCTTGGGCATAGCATTTCACCAAATCACCTCATTCTTTGGGGCACACGTGAGGAACACAAATGCGAACAAGCCTGAATGGTCCCCAGGACTATATGCGAATGAAAACTCACACCCCAGAAGTGACTCGAACCCATACTCCCAGATGCCACGCAACTGGTAACTACAGGGCGCCTTAATCCGCTTGACCATCACGGCCGTCAAAAGGAAGTGATAGCCGAGGCTATTTGAGCCACTTCCCCGACGGCAACTCGGATGGTAATCTTGGGCATAGCATTTCACCAAATCACCTCATTCTTTGGTGATGGTCAAGCGGATTAAGGCGCCCTGTAGTTACCAGTTGCGTGGCATCTGGGAGTATGGGTTCGAGTCACTTCTGGGGTGTGAGTTTTCATTCGCATATAGTCCTGGGGACCATTCAGGCTTGTTCGCATTTGTGTTCCTCACGTGTGCCCCAAAGAATGAGGTGATTTGGTGAAATGCTATGCCCAAGATTACCATCCGAGTTGCCGTCGGGGAAGTGGCTCAAATAGCCTCGGCTATCACTTCCTTTTGACGGCCGTGATGGTCAAGCGGATTAAGGCGCCCTGTAGTTACCAGTTGCGTGGCATCTGGGAGTATGGGTTCGAGTCACTTCTGGGGTGTGAGTTTTCATTCGCATATAGTCCTGGGGACCATTCAGGCTTGTTCGCATTTGTGTTCCTCACGTGTGCCCCAAAGAATGAGGTGATTTGGTGAAATGCTATGCCCAAGATTACCATCCGAGTTGCCGTCGGGGAAGTGGCTCAAATAGCCTCGGCTATCACTTCCTTTTGACGGCCGTGATGGTCAAGCGGATTAAGGCGCCCTGTAGTTACCAGTTGCGTGGCATCTGGGAGTATGGGTTCGAGTCACTTCTGGGGTGTGAGTTTTCATTCATATATATATATATATATATATATATATATATATATATATATATATATATATATAAATATATATATATATATATATATATATATATATATATATATATATATATAAATATATATATATATTTATATATATATATAGTTTTTTTTTAAACCTAGAAGGGGTACCACCTCTAGTGCAAGTGTAGGGACCCATAGCCTTGGAGAAGAAAATAAAGAGTACTCAGAGAAGACCTTGTGGATCCTCACTGACCACCTTGATATTTTCTTCTCTTCTCTAATATATATATATATATATATATATATATATATATATATATATATATATATATATATATATATATATATATATATATATATATATATATAACAATATATGGCTTGGGAACAAGATTGAATGGTCCCCAAGCCAATATGCAATTGAAAACTCCACACTCATGAAGGATTCGAACCCAGACAGTCAGGAGCGCTCTTCGTCCCAAAGAGGGGGGGAACAGGGGGAGTGGTGCAGGTAAAACAGGGATGAAGAGGGGGAACAGGGGGAGTGTTGCAGGTGAAACAGGCATGAGGAGGGGGAACAGGGGGAGAGGTGCAGGTGAAACAGGGATGAAGAGGGGGAACAGGGGGAGAGGTGCAGGTTAAACTGGGATGAAGAGGGGGAACAGGGGGAGTGGTGCAGGTGAAACAGGGATGAAGAGGCGGAACAGGTGGAGAGGTGCAGGTGGAACAGGGATGACGAGGGGGGAACAGGGGGAGTGGTGCAGGTGAAAAAGGGATGAAGAGTGGGAACAGGGGGAGAGGGTGCAAGTGAAACAGGGATGAAGAGGGGGAACAGGGGGAGTGGTGCAGGTGAAAAAGGGATTAAGAGGGGGAACAGGGGGAGAGGTGCAGGTGAAACTGGGAAGAAGAGGGGGGAACAGGGGGAGAGGTGCAGGTGAAACTGGGATGAAGAGGGGGGAACAGGGGGAGTGGTGCAGGTGAAACAGGGATGAAGAGGGGGAACAGGGGGAGAGGTGCAGGTGAAACTGGGATGAAGAGGGGGGAACAGGGGGAGTGGTGCAGGTGAAACAGGGATGAAGAGGGGGAACAAGGGAGTTGTACAGGTGAAAAAGGGATGAAGTGGGAGTGAAGGAGGTGCAGGAAGGGGGGCAGAGAGTATGATGTAGGAGGGAGGGAGGACGATGGGAAGGGATGGCGGCGGGAGGGAAGACTACATGATGGGTAAGAAGGGAAGGTGAGTGAACGAAGGGAAGGACTAGCAACGGGAGGGAGGAAAAACAGAGGGAAGGGCGAGAGTGAGAAGCGGCGGAAGGAATGAGAACGAAGGGATGGATCAGCGGCGAGAGGGAAGACGATGGGAAGGGCGGGATGGGATAGGGGCGGGAGTGGGAAGGGCAGAAAGATGGAGGATGAGCAGGTTTATGAGAGGGAGGAAAAGGGAAGGAGAAGGTGCTAGAACGAAAGGAGGGAGTTTGGTAGTAAAATAGGAGAGGGAGTGGGGAGGGTGTTGATAGATGGTTATGATAAATGGATAGATTAATGGAAAATTTATATAGGTAGATAGATGGATGGATATATTGATTGCTAAATATATATATATTGGCGGATAGACGGATGCATAGATGAGTTGATGGACGGAAAGACAGATGACTATATGGATGGATAGAAAGATGAGTTGATGGACGGATACATGGATAGATAGATGTATATAATGATAAATGGTTGGTTTAATGGGAAGATAGATTGATGGATTGACAGATATAAGTAGATAGATAGATGGATACATTGATGGACACATTTGTGCTAGGTGAACAGTCGAATCAGGTTAAAGAATATCTTTCGATTTGCTATTGCATCAACCGGGATTCTATCGGGGACCATTAGGATTATAACCATCGAACTCTCTCTATTTAGACGCTACGCCTCCAGTTTGTGTGTGTGTGTGTGTGTGTGTGTGTATGTGTGTGTGTGTGTGTGTGTTTGTGTGTGTGTTAGTTAGAGAGAAATAGATGTAGTAGATATAAAAGTGGATAAATACATTTATTTGATAGGCGGGGTCCAAGAGCTAATAACTCGATTTTGCAGATACATATAGTAAATATAAGGATAAAACACACACACACACACACACACACACACACACACTAGTTGATAATGGACTGTTTTGTGTTCGTATCCATGTGTACTATTGTCATGACCGACAGACACGTGAAGCTATATGTGTTTATGTCTACCTGTAATTAAACTGACATGTGTACGGTAATTATCTGTATGCGTCCATTTTAAAGGTACATATTAGTGAATGTTTATTTATGTAAATTGATTGACATATGTACGTATGCGCGCATTTAGTGTTACT
>NW_027189349.1:202500-217500 GCF_040958095.1 Procambarus clarkii
TTTTATTAGCTAATAAAAATTGATTGATTCACAGTTGAGAGGCGGGCCGAAAGAGCAGAGCTCAACACTCGCAAGAACAACTAGGTGAACACAACAAGATAAATACTAACTAACCACGATCTCGTATAATCTACTACACACGCTACCACCTCCCCCAGTACCTCCCCTCCTCCCCCCACTCCCTAAATCACTCTACCTAAGTCATTAAAAATATAAAACAAATCAATTAATACACAAAAAATACTAACTATAAATAAAGGATCCAAATTTTAAACATACAGCGACTCCAGCGTGGTCTAGTCGGAGGAGAACGTGTTCTCATCTGGATAGATTGCGATCGAGCCTGTCGGAACGGTTGTGTAACTGCAGGGCACAAATATTTGTGTGTGTCCCCTCCTGTAGCTGCCTCTGTTTCAACAGGTTCCCTGGATAGCTGGAATTGGCCTGGCCCTAGGAAAGTGGGGAAGGGGTGAAATCCGTTGGGCCCACGGATGGATACCTTGGATCCATAGACCTAGGGTAGGTCTAATCACCTGGGATTCGAACCCACGGTGGGAATAAGGGAGGAGATTTGGGGGAGGAGGGGACACAAATGGTTCCTGGAACCAAACATTACATAAATCCGGACACTCACACACACACATCCATAGACTGTGATAAGGGAGACCATCTGAGGGGACACAGATTGCCTCCTGAACCCACAGATGTAACCGGACACATAATCATCCGGACACTCACAGGGACACCCACACTCACCCGGACACTCACAGTGACACTCACACTGACACACATCCATAGACACAAACTGTGATAAGGGAGACCATCTGAGGGGACACAGATGGCCTCCTGGACCCACAGGTTCCATATCCACAGGCTCAGATCAATATTTAAATATACATATATATATTTATATATATAAAATTTTTAAAGAAAATACACACACACACACACACACATATATATATATATATATATATATATATATATATATATATATATATATATATATATATATATATATATATATATATATATGTATATATATATATATATATATATATATATATATATATATATATATACATACATATATATATATATATATATATATATATATATATATATATATATATATATATATATATATATGTATATATATATATGTATATATAAATATATAAACAATAAGTAAATACATGATGAACTAAAAATCGAATCATAACAATTATTAAATGAATGAAAATATAATAAAAAATAATAAATTGAATGAAAAAAATAAAAAAATGTCAATGACACATAAAGGAATAAAAATATTTTATTCATAATTATTATAATACAATATATATATATATATATATATATATATATATATATATATATATATATATATATATATATATATATATATATATATATATATATATATATATATATATATATATATATATATATGTCGTACCTAGTAGCCAGAACTCACTTTTTGTCCTACTATTCAAGGCCCGATTTGCCTAATAAGCCAAGTTTTCATGAATTAATGCTTTTTCGACTACCTAACCTACCTAACCTAACCTAACCTAACTTTTCCGGCTACCTAACCTAACCTAACCTATAAAGATAGGTTAGGTTAGGTTAGGTAGGGTTGGTTAGGTTCGGTCATATATCTGCGTTAATTTTAACTCCAATAAAAAAAAATTGACCTCATACATAATGAAATGGGTAGCTTTATCATTTCATAAGAAAAAAATTAGAAAAAATATATTAATTCAGGAAAACTTGGCTTATTAGGCAAATCGGGCCTTGAATAGTAGGACAAAAAGTGAGTTCTGGCTACTAGGTACGACATATATATATATATATATATATATATATATATATATATATATATATATATATATATATAAATATATATATATATATATATATATATATATATATATATATAATTATATATATATATTTATATATATATATATAGATTTTTTTTAAACATAGAAGGGGTACCACCTCTAGTGCAAGTGTAGGGACCCATAGCCTTGGAGAAGAAAATAAAGAGTACTCAGAGAAGACCTTGTGGATCCTCACTGACCACCTTGATATTTTCTTCTCTTCTCTAATATATATATATATATATATATATATATATATATATATATATATATATATATATATATATATATATATATATATATATATATATATATATATATATATATATATATATATATATATATATATATATATAACAATATATGGCTTGGGAACAAGATTGAATGGTCCCCAAGCCAATATGCAATTGAAAACTCCACACTCATGAAGGATTCGAACCCAGACAGTCAGGAGAGCTCTTCGTCCCAAAGAGGGGGGGAACAGGGGGAGTGGTGCAGGTAAAACAGGGATGAAGAGGGCGAACAGGGGGAGTGTTGCAGGTGAAACAGGCATGAGGAGGGGGAACAGGGGGAGAGGTGCAGGTGAAACAGGGATGAAGAGGGGGAACAGGGGGAGAGGTGCAGGTTAAACTGGGATGAAGAGGGGGAACAGGGGGAGTGGTGCAGGTGAAACAGGGATGAAGAGGCGGAACAGGTGGAGAGGTGCAGGTGGAACAGGGATGAAGAGGGGGGAACAGGGGGAGTGGTGCAGGTGAAAAAGGGATGAAGAGTGGGAACAGGGGGAGAGGGTGCAAGTGAAACAGGGATGAAGAGGGGGAACAGGGGGAGTGGTGCAGGTGAAAAAGGGATGAAGAGGGGGAACAGGGGGAGAGGTGCAGGTGAAACTGGGATGAAGAGGGGGGAACAGGGGGAGAGGTGCAGGTGAAACTGGGATGAAGAGGGGGGAACAGGGGGAGTGGTGCAGGTGAAACAGGGATGAAGAGAGGGAACAGGGGGAGAGGTGCAGGTGAAACTGGGATGAAGAGGGGGGAACAGGGGGAGTGGTGCAGGTGAAACAGGGATGAAGAGGGGGAACAAGGGAGTTGTACAGGTGAAAAAGGGATGAAGTGGGAGTGAAGGAGGTGCAGGAAGGGGGGCAGAGAGTATGATGTAGGAGGGAGGGAGGACGATGGGAAGGGATGGCGGCGGGAGGGAAGACTACATGATGGGTAAGAAGGGAAGGTGAGTGAACGAAGGGAAGGACTAGCAACGGGAGGGAGGAAAAACAGAGGGAAGGGCGAGAGTGAGAAGCGGCGGAAGGAATGAGAACGAAGGGATGGATCTGCGGCGAGAGGGAAGACGATGGGAAGGGCGGGATGGGATAGGGGCGGGAGTGGGAAGGGCAGAAAGATGGAGGATGAGCAGGTTTATGAGAGGGAGGAAAAGGGAAGGAGAAGGTGCTAGAACGAAAGGAGGGAGTTTGGTAGTAAAATAGGAGAGGGAGTGGGGAGGGTGTTGATAGATGGTTATGATAAATGGATAGATTAATGGAAAATTTATATAGGTAGATAGATGGATGGATATATTGATTGCTAAATATATATATATTGGCGGATAGACGGATGCATAGATGAGTTGATGGACGGAAAGACAGATGACTATATGGATGGATAGAAAGATGAGTTGATGGACGGATACATGGATAGATAGATGTATATAATGATAAATGGTTGGTTTAATGGGAAGATAGATTGATGGATTGACAGATATAAGTAGATAGATAGATGGATACATTGATGGACACATTTGTGCTAGGTGAACAGTCGAATCAGGTTAAAGAATATCTTTCGATTTGCTATTGCATCAACCGGGATTCTATCGGGGACCATTAGGATTATAACCATCGAACTCTCTCTATTTAGACGCTACGCCTCCAGTTTGTGGGTGTGTGTGTGTGTGTGTGTATGTGTGTGTGTGTGTGTGTGTTTGTGTGTGTGTTAGTTAGAGAGAAATAGATGTAGTAGATATAAAAGTGGATAAATACATTTATTTGATAGGCGGGGTCCAAGAGCTAATAACTCGATTTTGCAGATACATATAGTAAATATAAGGATAAAACACACACACACACACACACACACACTAGTTGATAATGGACTGTTTTGTGTTCGTATCCATGTGTACTATTGTCATGACCGACAGACACGTGAAGCTATATGTGTTTATGTGTACCTGTAATTAAACTGACATGTGTACGGTAATTATCTGTATGCGTCCATTTTAAAGGTACATATTAGTGAATGTTTATTTATGTAAATTGATTGACATATGTACGTATGCGCGCATTTAGTGTTACTGTAATTTATATGGTTAACATGTATACGTTTGAATGACATAGTTTCCCATTATTGTCACATTTTTTGTTACTGTTTCGCTGTTCACTCTCACTCTCTGACCCCCGTCGACTAATTGTGCTCACGTGTGTTTGTTAAAGGTACGGTAACCATTGGCTTTTTACCCAATAATTTGCAACTATTTGCAAACAAACATTTCTAAAGAACATCTATGTTTCAGATAAATATTCTTTTTCCTAACATACAAGTCAATCACACAGTACCTAACCTCAGTCAGAAACACTTTTCTTACTATCTCTCACAACGGTTTTTGCATATATATCCTATCTTAATAAATTTATAATTTAAATTCATAACTGGCAACCCTCTTCCAGCGCCATAAAGGCCACCAAACATCATTCTTTTCCATTAACCTCTCCCAAATTATCTTTTGCACCAATACACACACTAGGGGGCTTTATAGCTGAGTGGACAGCGCTCTCGACTCGTAATCCTAGGGTCAAAGTTCGATCCCCCGGTGAAGGCACCAACGAAAATCAGCAGAGTTTCATTCATTCATGATGATCCTCTTACCTAGCAGTACATAGGTACTTGGGCATTAGACTCCTGTTACGGGCTGCTTCCTGGGTGTGTGTATGTGGAATTTTTTTTTTATTAGCTAATAAAAATTGATTGATTCACAGTTGAGAGGCGGGCCGAAAGAGCAGAGCTCAACACTCGCAAGAACAACTAGGTGAACACAACAAGATAAATACTAACTAACCACGATCTCGTATAATCTACTACACACGCTACCACCTCCCCCAGTACCTCCCCTCCTCCCCCCACTCCCTAAATCACTCTACCTAAGTCATTAAAAATATAAAACAAATCAATTAATACACAAAAAATACTAACTATAAATAAAGGAACCAAATTTTAAACATACAGCGACTCCAGCGTGGTCTAGTCGGAGGAGAACGTGTTCTCATCTGGATAGATTGCGATCGAGCCTGTCGGAACGGTTGTGTAACTGCAGGGCACAAATATTTGTGTGTGTCCCCTCCTGTAGCTGCCTCTGTTTCAACAGGTTCCCTGGATAGCTGGAATTGGCCTGGCCCTAGGAAAGTGGGGAAGGGGTGAAATCCGTTGGGCCCACGGATGGATACCTTGGATCCATAGACCTAGGGTAGGTCTAATCACCTGGGATTCGAACCCACGGTGGGAATAAGGGAGGAGATTTGGGGGAGGAGGGGACACAAATGGTTCCTGGAACCAAACCTTACATAAATCCGGACACTCACACACACACATCCATAGACTGTGATAAGGGAGACCATCTGAGGGGACACAGATTGCCTCCTGAACCCACAGATGTAACCGGACACATAATCATCCGGACACTCACAGGGACACCCACACTCACCCGGACACTCACAGTGACACTCACACTGACACACATCCATAGACACAAACTGTGATAAGGGAGACCATCTGAGGGGACACAGATGGCCTCCTGGACCCACAGGTTCCATATCCACAGGCTCAGATAAATATTTAAATATACATATATATATTTATATATATAAAATTTTTAAAGAAAATACACACACACACACACACACATATATATATATATATATATATATATATATATATATATATATATATATATATATATATATATATATATATATATATATATATATATATATATATATATATATATATATATATGTATATATATATATATATATATATATATATATATATATATATATATATATATATATATATATACATACATATATATATATATATATATATATATATATATATATATATATATATATATATATGTATATATATATATGTATATATAAATATATAAACAATAAGTAAATACATGATGAACTAAAAATCGAATCATAACAATTATTAAATGAATGAAAATATAATAAAAAATAATAAATTGAATGAAAAAAATAAAAAAATGTCAATGACACATAAAGGAATAAAAATATTTTATTCATAATTATTATAATACAATATATATATATATATATATATATATATATATATATATATATATATATATATATATATGTCGTACCTAGTAGCCAGAACTCACTTTTTGGCCTACTATTCAAGGCCCGATTTGCCTAATAAGCCAAGTTTTCATGAATTAATGCTTTTTCGACTACCTAACCTACCTAACCTAACCTAACCTAACTTTTCCGGCTACCTAACCTAACCTAACCTATAAAGATAGGTTAGGTTAGGTTAGGTAGGGTTGGTTAGGTTCGGTCATATATCTGCGTTAATTTTAACTCCAATAAAAAAAAATTGACCTCATACATAATGAAATGGGTAGCTTTATCATTTCATAAGAAAAAAATTAGAAAAAATATATTAATTCAGGAAAACTTGGCTTATTAGGCAAATCGGGCCTTGAATAGTAGGACAAAAAGTGAGTTCTGGCTACTAGGTACGACATATATATATATATATATATATATATATATATATATATATATATATATATATATATAAATATATATATATATATATATATATATATATATATATATATAAATATATATATATATTTATATATATATATATAGATTTTTTTTTAAACATAGAAGGGGTACCACCTCTAGTGCAAGTGTAGGGACCCATAGCCTTGGAGAAGAAAATAAAGAGTACTCAGAGAAGACCTTGTGGATCCTCACTGACCACCTTGATATTTTCTTCTCTTCTCTAATATATATATATATATATATATATATATATATATATATATATATATATATATATATATATATATATATATATATATATATATATATATATATATATAACAATATATGGCTTGGGAACAAGATTGAATGGTCCCCAAGCCAATATGCAATTGAAAACTCCACACTCATGAAGGATTCGAACCCAGACAGTCAGGAGAGCTCTTCGTCCCAAAGAGGGGGGGAACAGGGGGAGTGGTGCAGGTAAAACAGGGATGAAGAGGGCGAACAGGGGGAGTGTTGCAGGTGAAACAGGCATGAGGAGGGGGAACAGGGGGAGAGGTGCAGGTGAAACAGGGATGAAGAGGGGGAACAGGGGGAGAGGTGCAGGTTAAACTGGGATGAAGAGGGGGAACAGGGGGAGTGGTGCAGGTGAAACAGGGATGAAGAGGCGGAACAGGTGGAGAGGTGCAGGTGGAACAGGGATGAAGAGGGGGGAACAGGGGGAGTGGTGCAGGTGAAAAAGGGATGAAGAGTGGGAACAGGGGGAGAGGGTGCAAGTGAAACAGGGATGAAGAGGGGGAACAGGGGGAGTGGTGCAGGTGAAAAAGGGATGAAGAGGGGGAACAGGGGGAGAGGTGCAGGTGAAACTGGGATGAAGAGGGGGGAACAGGGGGAGAGGTGCAGGTGAAACTGGGATGAAGAGGGGGGAACAGGGGGAGTGGTGCAGGTGAAACAGGGATGAAGAGGGGGAACAGGGGGAGAGGTGCAGGTGAAACTGGGATGAAGAGGGGGGAACAGGGGGAGTGGTGCAGGTGAAACAGGGATGAAGAGGGGGAACAAGGGAGTTGTACAGGTGAAAAAGGGATGAAGTGGGAGTGAAGGAGGTGCAGGAAGGGGGGCAGAGAGTATGATGTAGGAGGGAGGGAGGACGATGGGAAGGGATGGCGGCGGGAGGGAAGACTACATGATGGGTAAGAAGGGAAGGTGAGTGAACGAAGGGAAGGACTAGCAACGGGAGGGAGGAAAAACAGAGGGAAGGGCGAGAGTGAGAAGCGGCGGAAGGAATGAGAACGAAGGGATGGATCTGCGGCGAGAGGGAAGACGATGGGAAGGGCGGGATGGGATAGGGGCGGGAGTGGGAAGGGCAGAAAGATGGAGGATGAGCAGGTTTATGAGAGGGAGGAAAAGGGAAGGAGAAGGTGCTAGAATGAAAGGAGGGAGTTTGGTAGTAAAATAGGAGAGGGAGTGGGGAGGGTGTTGATAGATGGTTATGATAAATGGATAGATTAATGGAAAATTTATATAGGTAGATAGATGGATGGATATATTGATTGCTAAATATATATATATTGGCGGATAGACGGATGCATAGATGAGTTGATGGACGGAAAGACAGATGACTATATGGATGGATAGAAAGATGAGTAGATGGACGGATACATGGATAGATAGATGTATATAATGATATATGGTTGGTTTAATGGGAAGATAGATTGATGGATTGACAGATATAAGTAGATAGATGGATGGATACATTGATGGAGACATTTGTGCTAGGTGAACAGTCGAATCAAGGTTAAAGAATATCTTTCGATTTGCTATTGCATCAACCGGGATTCTATCGGGGACCATTAGGATTATAACCATCGAACTCTCTCTATTTAGACGCTACGCCTCCAGTTTGTGGGTGTGTGTGTGTGTGTGTATGTGTGTGTGTGTGTGTGTGTTTGTGTGTGTGTTAGTTAGAGAGAAATAGATGTAGTAGATATAAAAGTGGATAAATACATTTATTTGATAGGCGGGGTCCAAGAGCTAATAACTCGATTTTGCAGATACATATAGTAAATATAAGGATAAAACACACACACACACACACACACACACACACACACACACACACACACACACACTAGTTGATAATGGACTGTTTTGTGTTCGTATCCATGTGTACTATTGTCATGACCGACAGACACGTGAAGCTATATGTGTTTATGTGTACCTGTAATTAAACTGACATGTGTACGGTAATTATCTGTATGCGTCCATTTTAAAGGTACATATTAGTGAATGTTTATTTATGTAAATTGATTGACATATGTACGTATGCGCGCATTTAGTGTTACTGTAATTTATATGGTTAACATGTATACGTTTGAATGACATAGTTTCCCATTATTGTCACATTTTTTGTTACTGTTTCGCTGTTCACTCTCACTCTCTGACCCCCGTCGACTAATTGTGCTCACGTGTGTTTGTTAAAGGTACGGTAACCATTGGCTTTTTACCCAATAATTTGCAACTATTTGCAAACAAACATTTCTAAAGAACATGTATGTTTCAGATAAATATTCTTTTTCCTAACATACAAGTCAATCACACAGTACCTAACCTCAGTCAGAAACACTTTTCTTACTATCTCTCACAACGGTTTTTGCATATATATCCTATCTTAATAAATTTATAATTTAAATTCATAACTGGCAACCCTCTTCCAGCGCCATAAAGGCCACCAAACATCATTCTTTTCCATTAACCTCTCCCAAATTATCTTTTGCACCAATACACACACTAGGGGGCTTTATAGCTGAGTGGACAGCGCTCTCGACTCGTAATCCTAGGGTCAAAGTTCGATCCCCCGGTGAAGGCACCAACGAAAATCAGCAGAGTTTCATTCATTCATGATGATCCTCTTACCTAGCAGTACATAGGTACTTGGGCATTAGACTACTGTTACGGGCTGCTTCCTGGGTGTGTGTATGTGGAATTTTTTTTTTATTAGCTAATAAAAATTGATTGATTCACAGTTGAGAGGCGGGCCGAAAGAGCAGAGCTCAACCCTCGCAAGAACAACTAGGTGAACACAACAAGATAAATACTAACTAACCACGATCTCGTATAATCTACTACACACGCTACCACCTCCCCCAGTACCTCCCCTCCTCCCCCCACTCCCTAAATCACTCTACCTAAGTCATTAAAAATATAAAACAAATCAATTAATACACAACAAATACTAACTATAAATAAAGGAACCAAATTTTAAACATACAGCGACTCCAGCGTGGTCTAGTCGGAGGAGAACGTGTTCTCATCTGGATAGATTGCGATCGAGCCTGTCGGAACGGTTGTGTAACTGCAGGGCACAAATATTTGTGTGTGTCCCCTCCTGTAGCTGCCTCTGTTTCAACAGGTTCCCTGGATAGCTGGAATTGGCCTGGCCCTAGGAAAGTGGGGAAGGGGTGAAATCCGTTGGGCCCACGGATGGATACCTTGGATCCATAGACCTAGGGTAGGTCTAATCACCTGGGATTCGAACCCACGGTGGGAATAAGGGAGGAGATTTGGGGGAGGAGGGGACACAAATGGTTCCTGGAACCAAACCTTACATAAATCCGGACACTCACACACACACATCCATAGACTGTGATAAGGGAGACCATCTGAGGGGACACAGATTGCCTCCTGAACCCACAGATGTAACCGGACACATAATCATCCGGACACTCACAGGGACACCCACACTCACCCGGACACTCACAGTGACACTCACATTGACACACATCCATTGACACAAACTGTGATAAGGGAGACCATCTGAGGGGACACAGATGGCCTCCTGGACCCACAGGTTCCATATCCACAGGCTCAGATCAATATTTAAATATACATATATATATTTATATATATAAAATTTTTAAAGAAAATACACACACACACACACATATATATATATATATATATATATATATATATATATATATATATATATATATATATATATATATATATATATATATATATGTATATATATATATATATATATATATATATATATATATATATATATATATATATATATATATATATATATATATACATACATATATATATATATATATATATATATATATATATATATATATATATATGTATATATATATATGTATATATAAATATATAAACATTAAGTAAATACATGATGAACTAAAAATCGAATCATAACAATTATTAAATGAATGAAAATATAATAAAAAATAATAAATTGAATAAAAAAAATAAAAAAATGTCAATGACACATAAAGGAATAAAAATATTTTATTCATAATTATTATAATACAATATATATATATATATATATATATATATATATATATATATATATATATATATATATATATATATATATAAATATATATATATATATATATATATATATATAAATATATATATATATATTTATATATATATATATATTTTTTTTTAAACCTAGAAGGGGTACCACCTCTAGTGCAAGTGTAGGGACCCATAGCCTTGGAGAAGAAAATAAAGAGTACTCAGAGAAGACATTGTGGATCCTCACTGACCACCTTGATATTTTCTTCTCTTCTCTAATATATATATATATATATATATATATATATATATATATATATATATATATATATATATATATATATATATATATATATATATATATATATATATATATATATATATATATATATATATATAACAATATATGGCTTGGGAACAAGATTGAATGGTCCCCAAGCCAATATGCAATTGAAAACTCCACACTCATGAAGGATTCGAACCCAGACAGTCAGGAGAGCTCTTCGTCCCAAAGAGGGGGGGAACAGGGGGAGTGGTGCAGGTAAAACAGGGATGAAGAGGGCGAACAGGGGGAGTGTTGCAGGTGAAACAGGCATGAGGAGGGGGAACAGGGGGAGAGGTGCAGGTGAAACAGGGATGAAGA
Source organism: Procambarus clarkii (assembly GCF_040958095.1). NCBI lineage: Eukaryota > Metazoa > Arthropoda > Malacostraca > Decapoda > Cambaridae > Procambarus > Procambarus clarkii. Next base: position 214,199 of record NW_027189349.1, read on the forward strand.
GGGGGAACAGGGGGAGAGGTGCAGGTTAAACTGGGATGAAGAGGGGGAACAGGGGGAGTGGTGCAGGTGAAACAGGGATGAAGAGGCGGAACAGGTGGAGAGGTGCAGGTGGAACAGGGATGAAGAGGGGGGAACAGGGGGAGTGGTGCAGGTGAAAAAGGGATGAAGAATGGGAACAGGGGGAGAGGGTGCAAGTGAAACAGGGATGAAGAGGGGGAACAGGGGGAGTGGTGCAGGTGAAAAAGGGATGAAGAGGGGGAACAGGGGGAGAGGTGCAGGTGAAACTGGGATGAAGAGGGGGGAACAGGGGGAGAGGTGCAGGTGAAACTGGGATGAAGAGGGGGGAACAGGGGGAGTGGTGCAGGTGAAACAGGGATGAAGAGGGGGAACAGGGGGAGAGGTGCAGGTGAAACTGGGATGAAGAGGGGGGAACAGGGGGAGTGGTGCAGGTGAAACAGGGATGAAGAGGGGGAACAAGGGAGTTGTACAGGTGAAAAAGGGATGAAGTGGGAGTGAAGGAGGTGCAGGAAGGGGGGCAGAGAGTATGATGTAGGAGGGAGGGAGGACGATGGGAAGGGATGGCGGCGGGAGGGAAGACTACATGATGGGTAAGAAGGGAAGGTGAGTGAACGAAGGGAAGGACTAGCAACGGGAGGGAGGAAAAACAGAGGGAAGGGCGAGAGTGAGAAGCGGCGGAAGGAATGAGAACGAAGGGATGGATCTGCGGCGAGAGGGAAGACGATGGGAAGGGCGGGATGGGATAGGGGCGGGAGTTGGAAGGGCAGAAAGATGGAGGATGAGCAGGTTTATGAGAGGGAGGAAAAGGGAAGGAGAAGGTGCTAGAACGAAAGGAGGGAGTTTGGTAGTAAAATAGGAGAGGGAGTGGGGAGGGTGTTGATAGATGGTTATGATAAATGGATAGATTAATGGAAAATTTATATAGGTAGATAGATGGATGGATATATTGATTGCTAAATATATATATATTGGCGGATAGACGGATGCATAGATGAGTTGATGGACGGAAAGACAGATGACTATATGGATGGATAGAAAGATGAGTAGATGGACGGATACATGGATAGATAGATGTATATAATGATAAATGGTTGGTTTAATGGGAAGATAGATTGATGGATTGACAGATATAAGTAGATAGATAGATGGATACATTGATGGAGACATTTGTGCTAGGTGAACAGTCGAATCAGGTTAAAGAATATCTTTCGATTTGCTATTGCATCAACCGGGATTCTATCGGGGACCATTAGGATTATAACCATCGAACTCTCTCTATTTAGACGCTACGCCTCCAGTTTGTGGGTGTGTGTGTGTGTGTGTGTATGTGTGTGTGTGTGTGTGTGTTTGTGTGTGTGTTAGTTAGAGAGAAATAGATGTAGTAGATATAAAAGTGGATAAATACATTTATTTGATAGGCGGGGTCCAAGAGCTAATAACTCGATTTTGCAGATACATATAGTAAATATAAGGATAAAACACACACACACACACACACACACACACATACACACACACACACTAGTTGATAATGGACTGTTTTGTGTTCGTATCCATGTGTACTATTGTCATGACCGACAGACACGTGAAGCTATATGTGTTTATGTGTACCTGTAATTAAACTGACATGTGTACGGTAATTATCTGTATGCGTCCATTTTAAAGGTACATATTAGTGAATGTTTATTTATGTAAATTGATTGACATATGTACGTATGCGCGCATTTAGTGTTACTGTAATTTATATGGTTAACATGTATACGTTTGAATGACATAGTTTCCCATTATTGTCACATTTTTTGTTACTGTTTCGCTGTTCACTCTCACTCTCTGACCCCCGTCGACTAATTGTGCTCACGTGTGTTTGTTAAAGGTACGGTAACCATTGGCTTTTTACCCAATAATTTGCAACTATTTGCAAACAAACATTTCTAAAGAACATCTATGTTTCAGATAAATATTCTTTTTCCTAACATACAAGTCAATCACACAGTACCTAACCTCAGTCAGAAACACTTTTCTTACTATCTCTCACAACGGTTTTTGCATATATATCCTATCTTAATAAATTTATAATTTAAATTCATAACTGGCAACCCTCTTCCAGCGCCATAAAGGCCACCAAACATCATTCTTTTCCATTAACCTCTCCCAAATTATCTTTTGCACCAATACACACACTAGGGGGCTTTATAGCTGAGTGGACAGCGCTCTCGACTCGTAATCCTAGGGTCAAAGTTCGATCCCCCGGTGAAGGCACCAACGAAAATCAGCAGAGTTTCATTCATTCATGATGATCCTCTTACCTAGCAGTACATAGGTACTTGGGCATTAGACTACTGTTACGGGCTGCTTCCTGGGTGTGTGTATGTGGAATTTTTTTTTTATTAGCTAATAAAAATTGATTGATTCACAGTTGAGAGGCGGGCCGAAAGAGCAGAGCTCAACCCTCGCAAGAACAACTAGGTGAACACAACAAGATAAATACTAACTAACCACGATCTCGTATAATCTACTACACACGCTACCACCTCCCCCAGTACCTCCCCTCCTCCCCCCACTCCCTAAATCACTCTACCTAAGTCATTAAAAATATAAAACAAATCAATTAATACACAACAAATACTAACTATAAATAAAGGAACCAAATTTTAAACATACAGCGACTCCAGCGTGGTCTAGTCGGAGGAGAACGTGTTCTCATCTGGATAGATTGCGATCGAGCCTGTCGGAACGGTTGTGTAACTGCAGGGCACAAATATTTGTGTGTGTCCCCTCCTGTAGCTGCCTCTGTTTCAACAGGTTCCCTGGATAGCTGGAATTGGCCTGGCCCTAGGAAAGTGGGGAAGGGGTGAAATCCGTTGGGCCCACGGATGGATACCTTGGATCCATAGACCTAGGGTAGGTCTAATCACCTGGGATTCGAACCCACGGTGGGAATAAGGGAGGAGATTTGGGGGAGGAGGGGACACAAATGGTTCCTGGAACCAAACCTTACATAAATCCGGACACTCACACACACACATCCATAGACTGTGATAAGGAAGACCATCTGAGGGGACACAGATTGCCTCCTGAACCCACAGATGTAACCGGACACATAATCATCCGGACACTCACAGGGACACCCACACTCACCCGGACACTCACAGTGACACTCACACTGACACACATCCATTGACACAAACTGTGATAAGGGAGACCATCTGAGGGGACACAGATGGCCTCCTGGACCCACAGGTTCCATATCCACAGGCTCAGATCAATATTTAAATATACATATA
>NW_027189349.1:220000-270003 GCF_040958095.1 Procambarus clarkii
CAGATACATATAGTAAATATAAGGATAAAACACACACACACACACACACACACACTAGTTGATAATGGACTGTTTTGTGTTCGTATCCATGTGTACTATTGTCATGACCGACAGACACGTGAAGCTATATGTGTTTATGTGTACCTGTAATTAAACTGACATGTGTACGGTAATTATCTGTATGCGTCCATTTTAAAGGTACATATTAGTGAATGTTTATTTATGTAAATTGATTGACATATGTACGTATGCGCGCATTTAGTGTTACTGTAATTTATATGGTTAACATGTATACGTTTGAATGACATAGTTTCCCATTATTGTCACATTTTTTGTTACTGTTTCGCTGTTCACTCTCACTCTCTGACCCCCGTCGACTAATTGTGCTCACGTGTGTTTGTTAAAGGTACGGTAACCATTGGCTTTTTACCCAATAATTTGCAACTATTTGCAAACAAACATTTCTAAAGAACATCTATGTTTCAGATAAATATTCTTTTTCCTAACATACAAGTCAATCACACAGTACCTAACCTCAGTCAGAAACACTTTTCTTACTATCTCTCACAACGGTTTTTGCATATATATCCTATCTTAATAAATTTATAATTTAAATTCATAACTGGCAACCCTCTTCCAGCGCCATAAAGGCCACCAAACATCATTCTTTTCCATTAACCTCTCCCAAATTATCTTTTGCACCAATACACACACTAGGGGGCTTTATAGCTGAGTGGACAGCGCTCTCGACTCGTAATCCTAGGGTCAAAGTTCGATCCCCCGGTGAAGGCACCAACGAAAATCAGCAGAGATTCATTCATTCATGATGATCCTCTTACCTAGCAGTACATAGGTACTTGGGCATTAGACTCCTGTTACGGGCTGCTTCCTGGGTGTATGTGGAATTGTTTTTTTATTAGCTAATAAAAATTGATTGATTCACAGTTGAGAGGCGGGCCGAAAGAGCAGAGCTCAACCCTCGCAAGAACAACTAGGTGAACACAACAAGATAAATACTAACTAACCACGATCTCGTATAATCTACTACACACGCTACCACCTCCCCCAGTACCTCCCCTCCTCCCCCCACTCCCTAAATCACTCTACCTAAGTCATTAAAAATATAAAACAAATCAATTAATACACAAAAAATACTAACTATAAATAAAGGAACCAAATTTTAAACATACAGCGACTCCAGCGTGGTCTAGTCGGAGGAGAACGTGTTCTCATCTGGATAGATTGCGATCGAGCCTGTCGGAACGGTTGTGTAACTGCAGGGCACAAATATTTGTGTGTGTCCCCTCCTGTAGCTGCCTCTGTTTCAACAGGTTCCCTGGATAGCTGGAATTGGCCTGGCCCTAGGAAAGTGGGGAAGGGGTGAAATCCGTTGGGCCCACGGATGGATACCTTGGATCCATAGACCTAGGGTAGGTCTAATCACCTGGGATTCGAACCCACGGTGGGAATAAGGGAGGAGATTTGGGGGAGGAGGGGACACAAATGGTTCCTGGAACCAAACCTTACATAAATCCGGACACTCACACACACACATCCATAGACTGTGATAAGGGAGACCATCTGAGGGGACACAGATTGCCTCCTGAACCCACAGATGTAACCGGACACATAATCATCCGGACACTCACAGGGACACCCACACTCACCCGGACACTCACAGTGACACTCACACTGACACACATCCATAGACACAAACTGTGATAAGGGAGACCATCTGAGGGGACACAGATGGCCTCCTGGACCCACAGGTTCCATATCCACAGGCTCAGATCAATATTTAAATATACATATATATATTTATATATATAAAATTTTTAAAGAAAATACACACACACACACACACACACATATATATATATATATATATATATATATATATATATATATATATATATATATATATATATATATATATATATATATATATATATATATATATATATGTCGTACCTAGTAGCCAGAACGCACTTGTCAGCCTACTATGCAAGGCCCAATTTGCCTAATAAGCCAAGTTTTCATGAATTAATGTTTTTTCGACTGCCTAACCTACCTAACCTAACCTAACCTAACTTTTTCGGCTACCTAACCTAACCTAACCTATAAAGATAGGTTAGGTTAGGTTAGGTACGGTTGGTTAGGTTCGGTCATATATCTACGTTAATTTTAACTCCAATAAAAAGAAATTGACCTCATACATAATGAAATGAGTAGCTTTATCATTTCATAAGAAAAAAAATAGAAAAAATATATTAATTCAGGAAAACTTGGCTTATTAGGCAAATCGGGCCTTGCATAGTAGGCGAAGAAGTGCGTTCTGGCTACTAGGTACGACATATATATATATATATATATATATATATATATATACATACATATATATATATATATATATATATATATATATATATATATATATATATATATATATGTATATATATATATGTATATATAAATATATAAACAATAAGTAAATACATGACGAACTAAAAATCGAATCATAACAATTATTAAATGAATGAAAATATAATAAAAAATAATAAATTGAATAAAAAAAATAAAAAAATGTCAATGACACATAAAGGAATAAAAATATTTTATTCATAATTATTATAATACAATATATATATATATATATATATATATATATATATATATATATATATAAATATATATATATATATATATATATATATATAAATATGAATATATATTTATATATATATATAGATTTTTTTTAAACCTAGAAGGGGTACCACCTCTAGTGCAAGTGTAGGGACCCATAGCCTTGGAGAAGAAAATAAAGAGTACTCAGAGAAGACCTTGTGGATCCTCACTGACCACCTTGATATTTTCTTCTCTTCTCTAATATATATATATATATATATATATATATATATATATATATATATATAAATAAATATATATATATATATATATATATATATATATATATATATATATATATATATATATATATATATATATATATAACAATATATGGCTTGGGAACAAGATTGAATGGTCCCCAAGCCAATATGCAATTGAAAACTCCACACTCATGAAGGATTCGAACCCAGACAGTCAGGAGAGCTCTTCGTCCCAAAGAGGGGGGGAACAGGGGGAGTGGTGCAGGTAAAACAGGGATGAAGAGGGCGAACAGGGGGAGTGTTGCAGGTGAAACAGGCATGAGGAGGGGGAACAGGGGGAGAGGTGCAGGTGAAACAGGGATGAAGAGGGGGAACAGGGGGAGAGGTGCAGGTTAAACTGGGATGAAGAGGGGGAACAGGGGGAGTGGTGCAGGTGAAACAGGGATGAAGAGGCGGAACAGGTGGAGAGGTGCAGGTGGAACAGGGATGAAGAGGGGGGAACAGGGGGAGTGGTGCAGGTGAAAAAGGGATGAAGAGTGGGAACAGGGGGAGAGGGAGCAAGTGAAACAGGGATGAAGAGGGGGAACAGGGGGAGTGGTGCAGGTGAAAAAGGGATGAAGAGGGGGAACAGGGGGAGAGGTGCAGGTGAAACTGGGATGAAGAGGGGGGAACAGGGGGAGAGGTGCAGGTGAAACTGGGATGAAGAGGGGGGAACAGGGGGAGTGGTGCAGGTGAAACAGGGATGAAGAGGGGGAACAGGGGGAGAGGTGCAGGTGAAACTGGGATGAAGAGGGGGGAACAGGGGGAGTGGTGCAGGTGAAACAGGGATGAAGAGGGGGAACAAGGGAGTTGTACAGGTGAAAAAGGGATGAAGTGGGAGTGAAGGAGGTGCAGGAAGGGGGGCAGAGAGTATGATGTAGGAGGGAGGGAGGACGATGGGAAGGGATGGCGGCGGGAGGGAAGACTACATGATGGGTAAGAAGGGAAGGTGAGTGAACGAAGGGAAGGACTAGCAACGGGAGGGAGGAAAAACAGAGGGAAGGGCGAGAGTGAGAAGCGGCGGAAGGAATGAGAACGAAGGGATGGATCTGCGGCGAGAGGGAAGACGATGGGAAGGGCGGGATGGGATAGGGGCGGGAGTGGGAAGGGCAGAAAGATGGAGGATGAGCAGGTTTATGAGAGGGAGGAAAAGGGAAGGAGAAGGTGCTAGAACGAAAGGAGGGAGTTTGGTAGTAAAATAGGAGAGGGAGTAGGGAGGGTGTTGATAGATGGTTATGATAAATGGATAGTTAATGGAAAATTTATATAGGTAGATAGATGGATGGATATATTGATTGCTAAATATATATATATTGGCGGATAGACGGATGCATAGATGAGTTGATGGACGGAAAGACAGATGACTATATGGATGGATAGAAAGATGAGTTGATGGACGGATACATGGATAGATAGATGTATATAATGATAAATGGTTGGTTTAATGGGAAGATAGATTGATGGATTGACAGATATAAGTAGATAGATAGATGGATACATTGATGGACACATTTGTGCTAGGTGAACAGTCGAATCAGGTTAAAGAATATCTTTCGATTTGCTATTGCATCAACCGGGATTCTATCGGGGACCATTAGGATTATAACCATCGAACTCTCTCTATTTAGACGCTACGCCTCCAGTTTGTGGGTGTGTGTGTGTGTGTGTGTGTGTATGTGTGTGTGTGTGTGTGTGTTTGTGTGTGTGTTAGTTAGAGAGAAATAGATGTAGTAGATATAAAAGTGGATAAATACATTTATTTGATAGGCGGGGTCCAAGAGCTAATAACTCGATTTTGCAGATACATATAGTAAATATAAGGATAAAACACACACACACACACACACACACACACACACACACACACACACACACACACACACACACACACACACTAGTTGATAATGGACTGTTTTGTGTTCGTATCCATGTGTACTATTGTCATGACCGACAGACACGTGAAGCTATATGTGTTTATGTGTACCTGTAATTAAACTGACATGTGTACGGTAATTATCTGTATGCGTCCATTTTAAAGGTACATATTAGTGAATGTTTATTTATGTAAATTGATTGACATATGTACGTATGCGCGCATTTAGTGTTACTGTAATTTATATGGTTAACATGTATACGTTTGAATGACATAGTTTCCCATTATTGTCACATTTTTTGTTACTGTTTCGCTGTTCACTCTCACTCTCTGACCCCCGTCGACTAATTGTGCTCACGTGTGTTTGTTAAAGGTACGGTAACCATTGGCTTTTTACCCAATAATTTGCAACTATTTGCAAACAAACATTTCTAAAGAACATCTATGTTTCAGATAAATATTCTTTTTCCTAACATACAAGTCAATCACACAGTACCTAACCTCAGTCAGAAACACTTTTCTTACTATCTCTCACAACGGTTTTTGCATATATATCCTATCTTAATAAATTTATAATTTAAATTCATAACTGGCAACCCTCTTCCAGCGCCATAAAGGCCACCAAACATCATTCTTTTCCATTAACCTCTCCCAAATTATCTTTTGCACCAATACACACACTAGGGGGCTTTATAGCTGAGTGGACAGCGCTCTCGACTCGTAATCCTAGGGTCAAAGTTCGATCCCCCGGTGAAGGCACCAACGAAAATCAGCAGAGTTTCATTCATTCATGATGATCCTCTTACCTAGCAGTACATAGGTACTTGGGCATTAGACTCCTGTTACGGGCTGCTTCCTGGGTGTGTGTATGTGGAATTTTTTTTTATTAGCTAATAAAAATTGATTGATTCACAGTTGAGAGGCGGGCCGAAAGAGCAGAGCTCAACCCTCGCAAGAACAACTAGGTGAACACAACAAGATAAATACTAACTAACCACGATCTCGTATAATCTACTACACACGCTACCACCTCCCCCAGTACCTCCCCTCCTCCCCCCACTCCCTAAATCACTCTACCTAAGTCATTAAAAATATAAAACAAATCAATTAATACACAAAAAATACTAACTATAAATAAAGGAACCAAATTTTAAACATACAGCGACTCCAGCGTGGTCTAGTCGGAGGAGAACGTGTTCTCATCTGGATAGATTGCGATCGAGCCTGTCGGAACGGTTGTGTAACTGCAGGGCACAAATATTTGTGTGTGTCCCCTCCTGTAGCTGCCTCTGTTTCAACAGGTTCCCTGGATAGCTGGAATTGGCCTGGCCCTAGGAAAGTGGGGAAGGGGTGAAATCCGTTGGGCCCACGGATGGATACCTTGGATCCATAGACCTAGGGTAGGTCTAATCACCTGGGATTCGAACCCACGGTGGGAATAAGGGAGGAGATTTGGGGGAGGAGGGGACACAAATGGTTCCTGGAACCAAACCTTACATAAATCCGGACACTCACACACACACATCCATAGACTGTGATAAGGGAGACCATCTGAGGGGACACAGATTGCCTCCTGAACCCACAGATGTAACCGGACACATAATCATCCGGACACTCACAGGGACACCCACACTCACCCGGACACTCACAGTGACACTCACACTGACACACATCCATAGACACAAACTGTGATAAGGGAGACCATCTGAGGGGACACAGATGGCCTCCTGGACCCACAGGTTCCATATCCACAGGCTCAGATCAATATTTAAATATACATATATATATTTATATATATAAAATTTTTAAAGAAAATACACACACACACACACACACACATATATATATATATATATATATATATATATATATATATATATATATATATATGTATATATATATATATATATATATATATATATATATATATATATATATATATATATATATACATATATATATATATATATATATATATATATATATATATATATATATATATATATATATATATATATATATTTATATATATATATATAGATTTTTTTTTAAACCTAGAAGGGGTACCACCTCTAGTGCAAGTGTAGGGACCCATAGCCTTGGAGAAGAAAATAAAGAGTACTCAGAGAAGACCTTGTGGATCCTCACTGACCACCTTGATATTTTCTTCTCTTCTCTAATATATATATATATATATATATATATATATATATATATATATATATATATATATATATATATATATATATATATATATATATATATATATATATAACAATATATGGCTTGGGAACAAGATTGAATGGTCCCCAAGCCAATATGCAATTGAAAACTCCACACTCATGAAGGATTCGAACCCAGACAGTCAGGAGAGCTCTTCGTCCCAAAGAGGGGGGGAACAGGGGGAGTGGTGCAGGTAAAACAGGGATGAAGAGGGCGAACAGGGGGAGTGTTGCAGGTGAAACAGGTATGAGGAGGGGGAACAGGGGGAGAGGTGCAGGTGAAACAGGGATGAAGAGGGGGAACAGGGGGAGAGGTGCAGGTTAAACTGGGATGAAGAGGGGGAACAGGGGGAGTGGTGCAGGTGAAAAAGGGATGAAGAGTGGGAACAGGGGGAGAGGTGCAGGTGAAACTGGGATGAAGAGGGGGGAACAGGGGGAGAGGTGCAGGTGAAACTGGGATGAAGAGGGGGGAACAGGGGGAGTGGTGCAGGTGAAACAGGGATGAAGAGGGGGAACAGGGGGAGAGGTGCAGGTGAAACTGGGATGAAGAGGGGGGAACAGGGGGAGTGGTGCAGGTGAAACAGGGATGAAGAGGGGGAACAAGGGAGTTGTACAGGTGAAAAAGGGATGAAGTGGGAGTGAAGGAGGTGCAGGAAGGGGGGCAGAGAGTATGATGTAGGAGGGAGGGAGGACGATGGGAAGGGATGGCGGCGGGAGGGAAGACTACATGATGGGTAAGAAGGGAAGGTGAGTGAACGAAGGGAAGGACTAGCAACGGGAGGGAGGAAAAACAGAGGGAAGGGCGAGAGTGAGAAGCGGCGGAAGGAATGAGAACGAAGGGATGAATCTGCGGCGAGAGGGAAGACGATGGGAAGGGCGGGATGGGATAGGGGCGGGAGTGGGAAGGGCAGAAAGATGGAGGATGAGCAGGTTTATGAGAGGGAGGAAAAGGGAAGGAGAAGGTGCTAGAACGAAAGGAGGGAGTTTGGTAGTAAAATAGGAGAGGGAGTGGGGAGGGTGTTGATAGATGGTTATGATAAATGGATAGATTAATGGAAAATTTATATAGGTAGATAGATGGATGGATATATTGATTGCTAAATATATATATATTGGCGGATAGACGGATGCATAGATGAGTTGATGGACGGAAAGACAGATGACTATATGGATGGATAGAAAGATGAGTTGATGGACGGATACATGGATAGATAGATGTATATAATGATAAATGGTTGGTTTAATGGGAAGATAGATTGATGGATTGACAGATATAAGTAGATAGATAGATGGATACATTGATGGACACATTTGTGCTAGGTGAACAGTCGAATCAGGTTAAAGAATATCTTTCGATTTGCTATTGCATCAACCGGGATTCTATCGGGGACCATTAGGATTATAACCATCGAACTCTCTCTATTTAGACCAGTTTGTGGGTGTGTGTGTGTGTGTGTGTGTGTATGTGTGTGTGTGTGTGTGTGTTTGTGTGTGTGTTAGTTAGAGAGAAATAGATGTAGTAGATATAAAAGTGGATAAATACATTTATTTGATAGGCGGGGTCCAAGAGCAAATAACTCGATTTTGCAGATACATATAGTAAATATAAGGATAAAACACACACACACACACACACACACACACACACACTAGTTGATAATGGACTGTTTTGTGTTCGTATCCATGTGTACTATTGTCATGACCGACAGACACGTGAAGCTATATGTGTTTATGTGTACCTGTAATTAAACTGACATGTGTACGGTAATTATCTGTATGCGTCCATTTTAAAGGTACATATTAGTGAATGTTTATTTATGTAAATTGATTGACATATGTACGTATGCGCGCATTTAGTGTTACTGTAATTTATATGGTTAACATGTATACGTTTGAATGACATAGTTTCCCATTATTGTCACATTTTTTGTTACTGTTTCGCTGTTCACTCTCACTCTCTGACCCCCGTCGACTAATTGTGCTCACGTGTGTTTGTTAAAGGTACGGTAACCATTGGCTTTTTACCCAATAATTTGCAACTATTTGCAAACAAACATTTCTAAAGAACATCTATGTTTCAGATAAATATTCTTTTTCCTAACATACAAGTCAATCACACAGTACCTAACCTCAGTCAGAAACACTTTTCTTACTATCTCTCACAACGGTTTTTGCATATATATCCTATCTTAATAAATTTATAATTTAAATTCATAACTGGCAACCCTCTTCCAGCGCCATAAAGGCCACCAAACATCATTCTTTTCCATTAACCTCTCCCAAATTATCTTTTGCACCAATACACACACTAGGGGGCTTTATAGCTGAGTGGACAGCGCTCTCGACTCGTAATCCTAGGGTCAAAGTTCGATCCCCCGGTGAAGGCACCAACGAAAATCAGCAGAGTTTCATTCATTCATGATGATCCTCTTACCTAGCAGTACATAGGTACTTGGGCATTAGACTCCTGTTACGGGCTGCTTCCTGGGTGTGTGTATGTGGAATTTTTTTTTATTAGCTAATAAAAATTGATTGATTCACAGTTGAGAGGCGGGCCGAAAGAGCAGAGCTCAACCCTCGCAAGAACAACTAGGTGAACACAACAAGATAAATACTAACTAACCACGATCTCGTATAATCTACTACACACGCTACCACCTCCCCCAGTACCTCCCCTCCTCCCCCCACTCCCTAAATCACTCTACCTAAGTCATTAAAAATATAAAACAAATCAATTAATACACAAAAAATACTAACTATAAATAAAGGAACCAAATTTTAAACATACAGCGACTCCAGCGTGGTCTAGTCGGAGGAGAACGTGTTCTCATCTGGATAGATTGCGATCGAGCCTGTCGGAACGGTTGTGTAACTGCAGGGCACAAATATTTGTGTGTGTCCCCTCCTGTAGCTGCCTCTGTTTCAACAGGTTCCCTGGATAGCTGGAATTGGCCTGGCCCTAGGAAAGTGGGGAAGGGGTGAAATCCGTTGGGCCCACGGATGGATACCTTGGATCCATAGACCTAGGGTAGGTCTAATCACCTGGGATTCGAACCCACGGTGGGAATAAGGGAGGAGATTTGGGGGAGGAGGGGACACAAATGGTTCCTGGAACCAAACCTTACATAAATCCGGACACTCACACACACACATCCATAGACTGTGATAAGGGAGACCATCTGAGGGGACACAGATTGCCTCCTGAACCCACAGATGTAACCGGACACATAATCATCCGGACACTCACAGGGACACCCACACTCACCCGGACACTCACAGTGACACTCACACTGACACACATCCATAGACACAAACTGTGATAAGGGAGACCATCTGAGGGGACACAGATGGCCTCCTGGACCCACAGGTTCCATATCCACAGGCTCAGATCAATATTTAAATATACATATATATATTTATATATATAAAATTTTTAAAGAAAATACACACACACACACACACATATATATATATATATATATATATATATATATATATATATATATATATATATATATATATATATATATATATATATATATATATATATATATGTATATATATATATATATATATATATATATATATATATATATATATATATACATATATATATATATATATATATATATATATATATATATATATATATATATATATATATATATATATATATATATATTTATATATATATATATAGATTTTTTTTTAAACCTAGAAGGGGTACCACCTCTAGTGCAAGTGTAGGGACCCATAGCCTTGGAGAAGAAAATAAAGAGTACTCAGAGAAGACCTTGTGGATCCTCACTGACCACCTTGATATTTTCTTCTCTTCTCTAATATATATATATATATATATATATATATATATATATATATATATATATATATATATATATATATATATATAACAATATATGGCTTGGGAACAAGATTGAATGGTCCCCAAGCCAATATGCAATTGAAAACTCCACACTCATGAAGGATTCGAACCCAGACAGTCAGGAGAGCTCTTCGTCCCAAAGAGGGGGGGAACAGGGGGAGTGGTGCAGGTAAAACAGGGATGAAGAGGGCGAACAGGGGGAGTGTTGCAGGTGAAACAGGTATGAGGAGGGGGAACAGGGGGAGAGGTGCAGGTGAAACAGGGATGAAGAGGGGGAACAGGGGGAGAGGTGCAGGTTAAACTGGGATGAAGAGGGGGAACAGGGGGAGTGGTGCAGGTGAAACAGGGATGAAGAGGCGGAACAGGTGGAGAGGTGCAGGTGGAACAGGGATGAAGAGGGGGGAACAGGGGGAGTGGTGCAGGTGAAAAAGGGATGAAGAGTGGGAACAGGGGGAGAGGTGCAGGTGAAACTGGGATGAAGAGGGGGGAACAGGGGGAGAGGTGCAGGTGAAACTGGGATGAAGAGGGGGGAACAGGGGGAGTGGTGCAGGTGAAACAGGGATGAAGAGGGGGAACAGGGGGAGAGGTGCAGGTGAAACTGGGATGAAGAGGGGGGAACAGGGGGAGTGGTGCAGGTGAAACAGGGATGAAGAGGGGGAACAAGGGAGTTGTACAGGTGAAAAAGGGATGAAGTGGGAGTGAAGGAGGTGCAGGAAGGGGGGCAGAGAGTATGATGTAGGAGGGAGGGAGGACGATGGGAAGGGATGGCGGCGGGAGGGAAGACTACATGATGGGTAAGAAGGGAAGGTGAGTGAACGAAGGGAAGGACTAGCAACGGGAGGGAGGAAAAACAGAGGGAAGGGCGAGAGTGAGAAGCGGCGGAAGGAATGAGAACGAAGGGATGGATCTGCGGCGAGAGGGAAGACGATGGGAAGGGCGGGATGGGATAGGGGCGGGAGTGGGAAGGGCAGAAAGATGGAGGATGAGCAGGTTTATGAGAGGGAGGAAAAGGGAAGGAGAAGGTGCTAGAACGAAAGGAGGGAGTTTGGTAGTAAAATAGGAGAGGGAGTGGGGAGGGTGTTGATAGATGGTTATGATAAATGGATAGATTAATGGAAAATTTATATAGGTAGATAGATGGATGGATATATTGATTGCTAAATATATATATATTGGCGGATAGACGGATGCATAGATGAGTTGATGGACGGAAAGACAGATGACTATATGGATGGATAGAAAGATGAGTTGATGGACGGATACATGGATAGATAGATGTATATAATGATAAATGGTTGGTTTAATGGGAAGATAGATTGATGGATTGACAGATATAAGTAGATAGATAGATGGATACATTGATGGACACATTTGTGCTAGGTGAACAGTCGAATCAGGTTAAAGAATATCTTTCGATTTGCTATTGCATCAACCGGGATTCTATCGGGGACCATTAGGATTATAACCATCGAACTCTCTCTATTTAGACCAGTTTGTGGGTGTGTGTGTGTGTGTGTGTGTGTATGTGTGTGTGTGTGTGTGTGTTTGTGTGTGTGTTAGTTAGAGAGAAATAGATGTAGTAGATATAAAAGTGGATAAATACATTTATTTGATAGGCGGGGTCCAAGAGCAAATAACTCGATTTTGCAGATACATATAGTAAATATAAGGATAAAACACACACACACACACACACACACACACACACACTAGTTGATAATGGACTGTTTTGTGTTCGTATCCATGTGTACTATTGTCATGACCGACAGACACGTGAAGCTATATGTGTTTATGTGTACCTGTAATTAAACTGACATGTGTACGGTAATTATCTGTATGCGTCCATTTTAAAGGTACATATTAGTGAATGTTTATTTATGTAAATTGATTGACATATGTACGTATGCGCGCATTTAGTGTTACTGTAATTTATATGGTTAACATGTATACGTTTGAATGACATAGTTTCCCATTATTGTCACATTTTTTGTTACTGTTTCGCTGTTCACTCTCACTCTCTGACCCCCGTCGACTAATTGTGCTCACGTGTGTTTGTTAAAGGTACGGTAACCATTGGCTTTTTACCCAATAATTTGCAACTATTTGCAAACAAACATTTCTAAAGAACATCTATGTTTCAGATAAATATTCTTTTTCCTAACATACAAGTCAATCACACAGTACCTAACCTCAGTCAGAAACACTTTTCTTACTATCTCTCACAACGGTTTTTGCATATATATCCTATCTTAATAAATTTATAATTTAAATTCATAACTGGCAACCCTCTTCCAGCGCCATAAAGGCCACCAAACATCATTCTTTTCCATTAACCTCTCCCAAATTATCTTTTGCACCAATACACACACTAGGGGGCTTTATAGCTGAGTGGACAGCGCTCTCGACTCGTAATCCTAGGGTCAAAGTTCGATCCCCCGGTGAAGGCACCAACGAAAATCAGCAGAGTTTCATTCATTCATGATGATCCTCTTACCTAGCAGTACATAGGTACTTGGGCATTAGACTCCTGTTACGGGCTGCTTCCTGGGTGTGTGTATGTGGAATTTTTTTTTATTAGCTAATAAAAATTGATTGATTCACAGTTGAGAGGCGGGCCGAAAGAGCAGAGCTCAACCCTCGCAAGAACAACTAGGTGAACACAACAAGATAAATACTAACTAACCACGATCTCGTATAATCTACTACACACGCTACCACCTCCCCCAGTACCTCCCCTCCTCCCCCCACTCCCTAAATCACTCTACCTAAGTCATTAAAAATATAAAACAAATCAATTAATACACAAAAAATACTAACTATAAATAAAGGGACCAAATTTTAAACATACAGCGACTCCAGCGTGGTCTAGTCGGAGGAGAACGTGTTCTCATCTGGATAGATTGCGATCGAGCCTGTCGGAACGGTTGTGTAACTGCAGGGCACAAATATTTGTGTGTGTCCCCTCCTGTAGCTGCCTCTGTTTCAACAGGTTCCCTGGATAGCTGGAATTGGCCTGGCCCTAGGAAAGTGGGGAAGGGGTGAAATCCGTTGGGCCCACGGATGGATACCTTGGATCCATAGACCTAGGGTAGGTCTAATCACCTGGGATTCGAACCCACGGTGGGAATAAGGGAGGAGATTTGGGGGAGGAGGGGACACAAATGGTTCCTGGAACCAAACCTTACATAAATCCGGACACTCACACACACACATCCATAGACTGTGATAAGGGAGACCATCTGAGGGGACACAGATTGCCTCCTGAACCCACAGATGTAACCGGACACATAATCATCCGGACACTCACAGGGACACTCACACTGACACACATCCATAGACACAAACTGTGATAAGGGAGACCATCTGAGGGGACACAGATGGCCTCCTGGACCCACAGGTTCCATATCCACAGGCTCAGATCAATATTTAAATATACATATATATATTTATATATATAAAATTTTTAAAGAAAATACACACACACACACACACATATATATATATATATATATATATATATATATATATATATATATATATATATATATATATATATATATATATGTATATATATATATATATATATATATATATATATATATATATATATATATATATATATATATATATATATATATATATATATATATATATATATATATATATATATATATATATATATATATATATATATATATATATATATATATATATATATTTATATATATATATATAGATTTTTTTTTAAACCTAGAAGGGGTACCACCTCTAGTGCAAGTGTAGGGACCCATAGCCTTGGAGAAGAAAATAAAGAGTACTCAGAGAAGACCTTGTGGATCCTCACTGACCACCTTGATATTTTCTTCTCTTCTCTAATATATATATATATATATATATATATATATATATATATATATATATATATATATATATATATATATATATATATATAACAATATATGGCTTGGGAACAAGATTGAATGGTCCCCAAGCCAATATGCAATTGAAAACTCCACACTCATGAAGGATTCGAACCCAGACAGTCAGGAGAGCTCTTCGTCCCAAAGAGGGGGGGAACAGGGGGAGTGGTGCAGGTAAAACAGGGATGAAGAGGGCGAACAGGGGGAGTGTTGCAGGTGAAACAGGTATGAGGAGGGGGAACAGGGGGAGAGGTGCAGGTGAAACAGGGATGAAGAGGGGGAACAGGGGGAGAGGTGCAGGTTAAACTGGGATGAAGAGGGGGAACAGGGGGAGTGGTGCAGGTGAAACAGGGATGAAGAGGCGGAACAGGTGGAGAGGTGCAGGTGGAACAGGGATGAAGAGGGGGGAACAGGGGGAGTGGTGCAGGTGAAAAAGGGATGAAGAGTGGGAACAGTGGGAGAGGTGCAGGTGAAACTGGGATGAAGAGGGGGGAACAGGGGGAGAGGTGCAGGTGAAACTGGGATGAAGAGGGGGGAACAGGGGGAGTGGTGCAGGTGAAACAGGGATGAAGAGGGGGAACAGGGGGAGAGGTGCAGGTGAAACTGGGATGAAGAGGGGGGAACAGGGGGAGTGGTGCAGGTGAAACAGGGATGAAGAGGGGGAACAAGGGAGTTGTACAGGTGAAAAAGGGATGAAGTGGGAGTGAAGGAGGTGCAGGAAGGGGGGCAGAGAGTATGATGTAGGAGGGAGGGAGGACGATGGGAAGGGATGGCGGCGGGAGGGAAGACTACATGATGGGTAAGAAGGGAAGGTGAGTGAACGAAGGGAAGGACTAGCAACGGGAGGGAGGAAAAACAGAGGGAAGGGCGAGAGTGAGAAGCGGCGGAAGGAATGAGAACGAAGGGATGGATCTGCGGCGAGAGGGAAGACGATGGGAAGGGCGGGATGGGATAGGGGCGGGAGTGGGAAGGGCAGAAAGATGGAGGATGAGCAGGTTTATGAGAGGGAGGAAAAGGGAAGGAGAAGGTGCTAGAACGAAAGGAGGGAGTTTGGTAGTAAAATAGGAGAGGGAGTGGGTAGGGTGTTGATAGATGGTTATGATAAATGGATAGATTAATGGAAAATTTATATAGGTAGATAGATGGATGGATATATTGATTGCTAAATATATATATATTGGCGGATAGACGGATGCATAGATGAGTTGATGGACGGAAAGACAGATGACTATATGGATGGATAGAAAGATGAGTTGATGGACGGATACATGGATAGATAGATGTATATAATGATAAATGGTTGGTTTAATGGGAAGATAGATTGATGGATTGACAGATATAAGTAGATAGATAGATGGATACATTGATGGACACATTTGTGCTAGGTGAACAGTCGAATCAGGTTAAAGAATATCTTTCGATTTGCTATTGCATCAACCGGGATTCTATCGGGGACCATTAGGATTATAACCATCGAACTCTCTCTATTTAGACCAGTTTGTGGGTGTGTGTGTGTGTGTGTGTGTGTATGTGTGTGTGTGTGTGTGTGTTTGTGTGTGTGTTAGTTAGAGAGAAATAGATGTAGTAGATATAAAAGTGGATAAATACATTTATTTGATAGGCGGGGTCCAAGAGCAAATAACTCGATTTTGCAGATACATATAGTAAATATAAGGATAAAACACACACACACACACACACACACACACACACACTAGTTGATAATGGACTGTTTTGTGTTCGTATCCATGTGTACTATTGTCATGACCGACAGACACGTGAAGCTATATGTGTTTATGTGTACCTGTAATTAAACTGACATGTGTACGGTAATTATCTGTATGCGTCCATTTTAAAGGTACATATTAGTGAATGTTTATTTATGTAAATTGATTGACATATGTACGTATGCGCGCATTTAGTGTTACTGTAATTTATATGGTTAACATGTATACGTTTGAATGACATAGTTTCCCATTATTGTCACATTTTTTGTTACTGTTTCGCTGTTCACTCTCACTCTCTGACCCCCGTCGACTAATTGTGCTCACGTGTGTTTGTTAAAGGTACGGTAACCATTGGCTTTTTACCCAATAATTTGCAACTATTTGCAAACAAACATTTCTAAAGAACATCTATGTTTCAGATAAATATTCTTTTTCCTAACATACAAGTCAATCACACAGTACCTAACCTCAGTCAGAAACACTTTTCTTACTATCTCTCACAACGGTTTTTGCATATATATCCTATCTTAATAAATTTATAATTTAAATTCATAACTGGCAACCCTCTTCCAGCGCCATAAAGGCCACCAAACATCATTCTTTTCCATTAACCTCTCCCAAATTATCTTTTGCACCAATACACACACTAGGGGGCTTTATAGCTGAGTGGACAGCGCTCTCGACTCGTAATCCTAGGGTCAAAGTTCGATCCCCCGGTGAAGGCACCAACGAAAATCAGCAGAGTTTCATTCATTCATGATGATCCTCTTACCTAGCAGTACATAGGTACTTGGGCATTAGACTCCTGTTACGGGCTGCTTCCTGGGTGTGTGTATGTGGAATTTTTTTTTATTAGCTAATAAAAATTGATTGATTCACAGTTGAGAGGCGGGCCGAAAGAGCAGAGCTCAACCCTCGCAAGAACAACTAGGTGAACACAACAAGATAAATACTAACTAACCACGATCTCGTATAATCTACTACACACGCTACCACCTCCCCCAGTACCTCCCCTCCTCCCCCCACTCCCTAAATCACTCTACCTAAGTCATTAAAAATATAAAACAAATCAATTAATACACAAAAAATACTAACTATAAATAAAGGAACCAAATTTTAAACATACAGCGACTCCAGCGTGGTCTAGTCGGAGGAGAACGTGTTCTCATCTGGATAGATTGCGATCGAGCCTGTCGGAACGGTTGTGTAACTGCAGGGCACAAATATTTGTGTGTGTCCCCTCCTGTAGCTGCCTCTGTTTCAACAGGTTCCCTGGATAGCTGGAATTGGCCTGGCCCTAGGAAAGTGGGGAAGGGGTGAAATCCGTTGGGCCCACGGATGGATACCTTGGATCCATAGACCTAGGGTAGGTCTAATCACCTGGGATTCGAACCCACGGTGGGAATAAGGGAGGAGATTTGGGGGAGGAGGGGACACAAATGGTTCCTGGAACCAAACCTTACATAAATCCGGACACTCACACACACACATCCATAGACTGTGATAAGGGAGACCATCTGAGGGGACACAGATTGCCTCCTGAACCCACAGATGTAACCGGACACATAATCATCCGGACACTCACAGGGACACTCACACTGACACACATCCATAGACACAAACTGTGATAAGGGAGACCATCTGAGGGGACACAGATGGCCTCCTGGACCCACAGGTTCCATATCCACAGGCTCAGATCAATATTTAAATATACATATATATATTTATATATATAAAATTTTTAAAGAAAATACACACACACACACACACATATATATATATATATATATATATATATATATATATATATATATATATATATATATATATATATATATATGTATATATATATATATATATATATATATATATATATATATATATATATATATATATATATATATATATATATATATTTATATATATATATATATATATATATATATATATATATATATATATATATATATATATATATATTTATATATATATATATAGATTTTTTTTTAAACCTAGAAGGGGTACCACCTCTAGTGCAAGTGTAGGGACCCATAGCCTTGGAGAAGAAAATAAAGAGTACTCAGAGAAGACCTTGTGGATCCTCACTGACCACCTTGATATTTTCTTCTCTTCTCTAATATATATATATATATATATATATATATATATATATATATATATATATATATATATATATATATATATATATATATATATAACAATATATGGCTTGGGAACAAGATTGAATGGTCCCCAAGCCAATATGCAATTGAAAACTCCACACTCATGAAGGATTCGAACCCAGACAGTCAGGAGAGCTCTTCGTCCCAAAGAGGGGGGGAACAGGGGGAGTGGTGCAGGTAAAACAGGGATGAAGAGGGCGAACAGGGGGAGTGTTGCAGGTGAAACAGGTATGAGGAGGGGGAACAGGGGGAGAGGTGCAGGTGAAACAGGGATGAAGAGGGGGAACAGGGGGAGAGGTGCAGGTTAAACTGGGATGAAGAGGGGGAACAGGGGGAGTGGTGCAGGTGAAACAGGGATGAAGAGGCGGAACAGGTGGAGAGGTGCAGGTGGAACAGGGATGAAGAGGGGGGAACAGGGGGAGTGGTGCAGGTGAAAAAGGGATGAAGAGTGGGAACAGTGGGAGAGGTGCAGGTGAAACTGGGATGAAGAGGGGGGAACAGGGGGAGAGGTGCAGGTGAAACTGGGATGAAGAGGGGGGAACAGGGGGAGTGGTGCAGGTGAAACAGGGATGAAGAGGGGGAACAGGGGGAGAGGTGCAGGTGAAACTGGGATGAAGAGGGGGGAACAGGGGGAGTGGTGCAGGTGAAACAGGGATGAAGAGGGGGAACAAGGGAGTTGTACAGGTGAAAAAGGGATGAAGTGGGAGTGAAGGAGGTGCAGGAAGGGGGGCAGAGAGTATGATGTAGGAGGGAGGGAGGACGATGGGAAGGGATGGCGGCGGGAGGGAAGACTACATGATGGGTAAGAAGGGAAGGTGAGTGAACGAAGGGAAGGACTAGCAACGGGAGGGAGGAAAAACAGAGGGAAGGGCGAGAGTGAGAAGCGGCGGAAGGAATGAGAACGAAGGGATGGATCTGCGGCGAGAGGGAAGACGATGGGAAGGGCGGGATGGGATAGGGGCGGGAGTGGGAAGGGCAGAAAGATGGAGGATGAGCAGGTTTATGAGAGGGAGGAAAAGGGAAGGAGAAGGTGCTAGAACGAAAGGAGGGAGTTTGGTAGTAAAATAGGAGAGGGAGTGGGTAGGGTGTTGATAGATGGTTATGATAAATGGATAGATTAATGGAAAATTTATATAGGTAGATAGATGGATGGATATATTGATTGCTAAATATATATATATTGGCGGATAGACGGATGCATAGATGAGTTGATGGACGGAAAGACAGATGACTATATGGATGGATAGAAAGATGAGTTGATGGACGGATACATGGATAGATAGATGTATATAATGATAAATGGTTGGTTTAATGGGAAGATAGATTGATGGATTGACAGATATAAGTAGATAGATAGATGGATACATTGATGGACACATTTGTGCTAGGTGAACAGTCGAATCAGGTTAAAGAATATCTTTCGATTTGCTATTGCATCAACCGGGATTCTATCGGGGACCATTAGGATTATAACCATCGAACTCTCTCTATTTAGACCAGTTTGTGGGTGTGTGTGTGTGTGTGTGTGTGTATGTGTGTGTGTGTGTGTGTGTTTGTGTGTGTGTTAGTTAGAGAGAAATAGATGTAGTAGATATAAAAGTGGATAAATACATTTATTTGATAGGCGGGGTCCAAGAGCAAATAACTCGATTTTGCAGATACATATAGTAAATATAAGGATAAAACACACACACACACACACACACACACACACACACTAGTTGATAATGGACTGTTTTGTGTTCGTATCCATGTGTACTATTGTCATGACCGACAGACACGTGAAGCTATATGTGTTTATGTGTACCTGTAATTAAACTGACATGTGTACGGTAATTATCTGTATGCGTCCATTTTAAAGGTACATATTAGTGAATGTTTATTTATGTAAATTGATTGACATATGTACGTATGCGCGCATTTAGTGTTACTGTAATTTATATGGTTAACATGTATACGTTTGAATGACATAGTTTCCCATTATTGTCACATTTTTTGTTACTGTTTCGCTGTTCACTCTCACTCTCTGACCCCCGTCGACTAATTGTGCTCACGTGTGTTTGTTAAAGGTACGGTAACCATTGGCTTTTTACCCAATAATTTGCAACTATTTGCAAACAAACATTTCTAAAGAACATCTATGTTTCAGATAAATATTCTTTTTCCTAACATACAAGTCAATCACACAGTACCTAACCTCAGTCAGAAACACTTTTCTTACTATCTCTCACAACGGTTTTTGCATATATATCCTATCTTAATAAATTTATAATTTAAATTCATAACTGGCAACCCTCTTCCAGCGCCATAAAGGCCACCAAACATCATTCTTTTCCATTAACCTCTCCCAAATTATCTTTTGCACCAATACACACACTAGGGGGCTTTATAGCTGAGTGGACAGCGCTCTCGACTCGTAATCCTAGGGTCAAAGTTCGATCCCCCGGTGAAGGCACCAACGAAAATCAGCAGAGTTTCATTCATTCATGATGATCCTCTTACCTAGCAGTACATAGGTACTTGGGCATTAGACTCCTGTTACGGGCTGCTTCCTGGGTGTGTGTATGTGGAATTTTTTTTATTAGCTAATAAAAATTGATTGATTCACAGTTGAGAGGCGGGCCGAAAGAGCAGAGCTCAACCCTCGCAAGAACAACTAGGTGAACACAACAAGATAAATACTAACTAACCACGATCTCGTATAATCTACTACACACGCTACCACCTCCCCCAGTACCTCCCCTCCTCCCCCCACTCCCTAAATCACTCTACCTAAGTCATTAAAAATATAAAACAAATCAATTAATACACAAAAAATACTAACTATAAATAAAGGAACCAAATTTTAAACATACAGCGACTCCAGCGTGGTCTAGTCGGAGGAGAACGTGTTCTCATCTGGATAGATTGCGATCGAGCCTGTCGGAACGGTTGTGTAACTGCAGGGCACAAATATTTGTGTGTGTCCCCTCCTGTAGCTGCCTCTGTTTCAACAGGTTCCCTGGATAGCTGGAATTGGCCTGGCCCTAGGAAAGTGGGGAAGGGGTGAAATCCGTTGGGCCCACGGATGGATACCTTGGATCCATAGACCTAGGGTAGGTCTAATCACCTGGGATTCGAACCCACGGTGGGAATAAGGGAGGAGATTTGGGGGAGGAGGGGACACAAATGGTTCCTGGAACCAAACCTTACATAAATCCGGACACTCACACACACACATCCATAGACTGTGATAAGGGAGACCATCTGAGGGGACACAGATTGCCTCCTGAACCCACAGATGTAACCGGACACATAATCATCCGGACACTCACAGGGACACCCACACTCACCCGGACACTCACAGTGACACTCACACTGACACACATCCATAGACACAAACTGTGATAAGGGAGACCATCTGAGGGGACACAGATGGCCTCCTGGACCCACAGGTTCCATATCCACAGGCTCAGATCAATATTTAAATATACATATATATATTTATATATATAAAATTTTTAAAGAAAATACACACACACACACACACATATATATATATATATATATATATATATATATATATATATATATATATATATATATATATATATATATATATATATATATATGTATATATATATATATATATATATATATATATATATATATATATATATATATATATACATATATATATATATATATATATATATATATATATATATATATATATATATATATATATATATATATATTTATATATATATATATAGATTTTTTTTTAAACCTAGAAGGGGTACCACCTCTAGTGCAAGTGTAGGGACCCATAGCCTTGGAGAAGAAAATAAAGAGTACTCAGAGAAGACCTTGTGGATCCTCACTGACCACCTTGATATTTTCTTCTCTTCTCTAATATATATATATATATATATATATATATATATATATATATATATATATATATATATATATATATGCAAACAAGCCTGAATGGTCCCCAGGACTATATACAACTGAAAACTCACACCCCAGAAGTGACTCGAACCCATACTCCCACAACTGGTATGTACAGGGACGCCTTAATCCGCTTGACCATCACGACCGGACAAAAGGAAGTGATAGCCGAGGCTATATGAACCACTTCCCCGCCGGCACTCGGATGGTAATCTTGGGCATAGCATTTTATCAAATCACCTCATTCTTTGGGGCACACGTGAGGAACACAAATGCAAACAAGCCTGAATGGTCCCCAGGACTATATACAACTGAAAACTCACACCCCAGAAGTGACTCGAACCCATACTCCCACAACTGGTATGTACAGGGACGCCTTAATCCACTTGACCATCACGACCGGACAAAAGGAAGTGATAGCCGAGGCTATATGAACCACTTCCCCGCCGGCACTCGGATGGTAATCTTGGGCATAGCATTTTATCAAATCACCTCATTCTTTGGGGCACACGTGAGGAACACAAATGCAAACAAGCCTGAATGGTCCCCAGGACTATATACAACTGAAATACTGTCTATATACAACTATCTATATATATATAGACTATAGTATATATAGTCTATATATATATAGACTAGACTATATATATATAGACTATATACAACTGTCCGGTCGTGATGGTCAAGCGGATTAAGGCGTCCCTGTACATACCAGTTGTGGGAGTATGGGTTCGAGTCACTTCTGGGGTGTGAGTTTTCAGTTGTATATAGTCCTGGGGACCATTCAGGCTTGTTTGCATTTGTGTTCCTCACGTGTGCCCCAAAGAAAGAGGTGATTTGATAAAATGCTATGCCCAAGATTACCATCCGAGTGCCGGCGGGGAAGTGGTTCATATAGCCTCGGCTATCACTTCCTTTTGTCCGGTCGTGATGGTCAAGCGGATTAAGGCGTCCCTGTACATACCAGTTGTGGGAGTATGGGTTCGAGTCACTTCTGGGGTGTGAGTTTTCAGTTGTATATAGTCCTGGGGACCATTCAGGCTTGTTTGCATTTGTGTTCCTCACGTGTGCCCCAAAGAATGAGGTGATTTGATAAAATGCTATGCCCAAGATTACCATCCGAGTGCCGGCGGGGAAGTGGTTCATATAGCCTCGGCTATCACTTCCTTTTGTCCGGTCGTGATGGTCAAGCGGATTAAGGCGTCCCTGTACATACCAGTTGTGGGAGTATGGGTTCGAGTCACTTCTGGGGTGTGAGTTTTCAGTTGTATATAGTCCTGGGGACCATTCAGGCTTGTTTGCATTTGTGTTCCTCACGTGTGCCCCAAAGAATGAGGTGATTTGATAAAATGCTATGCCCAAGATTACCATCCGAGTGCCGGCGGGGAAGTGGTTCATATAGCCTCGGCTATCACTTCCTTTTGTCCGGTCGTGATGGTCAAGCGGATTAAGGCGTCCCTGTACATACCAGTTGTGGGAGTATGGGTTCGAGTCACTTCTGGGGTGTGAGTTTTCAGTTGTATATAGTCCTGGGGACCATTCAGGCTTGTTTGCATTTGTGTTCCTCACGTGTGCCCCAAAGAATGAGGTGATTTGATAAAATGCTATGCCCAAGATTACCATCCGAGTGCCGGCGGGGAAGTGGTTCATATAGCCTCGGCTATCACTTCCTTTTGTCCGGTCGTGATGGTCAAGCGGATTAAGGCGTCCCTGTACATACCAGTTGTGGGAGTATGGGTTCGAGTCACTTCTGGGGTGTGAGTTTTCAGTTGTATATAGTCCTGGGGACCATTCAGGCTTGTTTGCATTTGTGTTCCTCACGTGTGCCCCAAAGAATGAGGTGATTTGATAAAATGCTATGCCCAAGATTACCATCCGAGTGCCGGCGGGGAAGTGGTTCATATAGCCTCGGCTATCACTTCCTTTTGTCCGGTCGTGATGGTCAAGCGGATTAAGGCGTCCCTGTACATACCAGTTGTGGGAGTATGGGTTCGAGTCACTTCTGGGGTGTGAGTTTTCAGTTGTATATAGTCCTGGGGACCATTCAGGCTTGTTTGCATTTGTGTTCCTCACGTGTGCCCCAAAGAATGAGGTGATTTGATAAAATGCTATGCCCAAGATTACCATCCGAGTGCCGGCGGGGAAGTGGTTCATATAGCCTCGGCTATCACTTCCTTTTGTCCGGTCGTGATGGTCAAGCGGATTAAGGCGTCCCTGTACATACCAGTTGTGGGAGTATGGGTTCGAGTCACTTCTGGGGTGTGAGTTTTCAGTTATATATATATATATATATATAACAATATATGGCTTGGGAACAAGATTGAATGGTCCCCAAGCCAATATGCAATTGAAAACTCCACACTCATGAAGGATTCGAACCCAGACAGTCAGGAGAGCTCTTCGTCCCAAAGAGGGGGGGAACAGGGGGAGTGGTGCAGGTAAAACAGGGATGAAGAGGGCGAACAGGGGGAGTGTTGCAGGTGAAACAGGTATGAGGAGGGGGAACAGGGGGAGAGGTGCAGGTGAAACAGGGATGAAGAGGGGGAACAGGGGGAGAGGTGCAGGTTAAACTGGGATGAAGAGGGGGAACAGGGGGAGTGGTGCAGGTGAAACAGGGATGAAGAGGCGGAACAGGTGGAGAGGTGCAGGTGGAACAGGGATGAAGAGGGGGGAACAGGGGGAGTGGTGCAGGTGAAAAAGGGATGAAGAGTGGGAACAGTGGGAGAGGTGCAGGTGAAACTGGGATGAAGAGGGGGGAACAGGGGGAGAGGTGCAGGTGAAACTGGGATGAAGAGGGGGGAACAGGGGGAGTGGTGCAGGTGAAACAGGGATGAAGAGGGGGAACAGGGGGAGAGGTGCAGGTGAAACTGGGATGAAGAGGGGGGAACAGGGGGAGTGGTGCAGGTGAAACAGGGATGAAGAGGGGGAACAAGGGAGTTGTACAGGTGAAAAAGGGATGAAGTGGGAGTGAAGGAGGTGCAGGAAGGGGGGCAGAGAGTATGATGTAGGAGGGAGGGAGGACGATGGGAAGGGATGGCGGCGGGAGGGAAGACTACATGATGGGTAAGAAGGGAAGGTGAGTGAACGAAGGGAAGGACTAGCAACGGGAGGGAGGAAAAACAGAGGGAAGGGCGAGAGTGAGAAGCGGCGGAAGGAATGAGAACGAAGGGATGGATCTGCGGCGAGAGGGAAGACGATGGGAAGGGCGGGATGGGATAGGGGCGGGAGTGGGAAGGGCAGAAAGATGGAGGATGAGCAGGTTTATGAGAGGGAGGAAAAGGGAAGGAGAAGGTGCTAGAACGAAAGGAGGGAGTTTGGTAGTAAAATAGGAGAGGGAGTGGGGAGGGTGTTGATAGATGGTTATGATAAATGGATAGATTAATGGAAAATTTATATAGGTAGATAGATGGATGGATATATTGATTGCTAAATATATATATATTGGCGGATAGACGGATGCATAGATGAGTTGATGGACGGAAAGACAGATGACTATATGGATGGATAGAAAGATGAGTTGATGGACGGATACATGGATAGATAGATGTATATAATGATAAATGGTTGGTTTAATGGGAAGATAGATTGATGGATTGACAGATATAAGTAGATAGATAGATGGATACATTGATGGACACATTTGTGCTAGGTGAACAGTCGAATCAGGTTAAAGAATATCTTTCGATTTGCTATTGCATCAACCGGGATTCTATCGGGGACCATTAGGATTATAACCATCGAACTCTCTCTATTTAGACCAGTTTGTGGGTGTGTGTGTGTGTGTGTGTGTGTATGTGTGTGTGTGTGTGTGTGTTTGTGTGTGTGTTAGTTAGAGAGAAATAGATGTAGTAGATATAAAAGTGGATAAATACATTTATTTGATAGGCGGGGTCCAAGAGCAAATAACTCGATTTTGCAGATACATATAGTAAATATAAGGATAAAACACACACACACACACACACACACACACACACACTAGTTGATAATGGACTGTTTTGTGTTCGTATCCATGTGTACTATTGTCATGACCGACAGACACGTGAAGCTATATGTGTTTATGTGTACCTGTAATTAAACTGACATGTGTACGGTAATTATCTGTATGCGTCCATTTTAAAGGTACATATTAGTGAATGTTTATTTATGTAAATTGATTGACATATGTACGTATGCGCGCATTTAGTGTTACTGTAATTTATATGGTTAACATGTATACGTTTGAATGACATAGTTTCCCATTATTGTCACATTTTTTGTTACTGTTTCGCTGTTCACTCTCACTCTCTGACCCCCGTCGACTAATTGTGCTCACGTGTGTTTGTTAAAGGTACGGTAACCATTGGCTTTTTACCCAATAATTTGCAACTATTTGCAAACAAACATTTCTAAAGAACATCTATGTTTCAGATAAATATTCTTTTTCCTAACATACAAGTCAATCACACAGTACCTAACCTCAGTCAGAAACACTTTTCTTACTATCTCTCACAACGGCTTTTGCATATATATCCTATCTTAATAAATTTATAATTTAAATTCATAACTGGCAACCCTCTTCCAGCGCCATAAAGGCCACCAAACATCATTCTTTTCCATTAACCTCTCCCAAATTATCTTTTGCACCAATACACACACTAGGGGGCTTTATAGCTGAGTGGACAGCGCTCTCGACTCGTAATCCTAGGGTCAAAGTTCGATCCCCCGGTGAAGGCACCAACGAAAATCAGCAGAGTTTCATTCATTCATGATGATCCTCTTACCTAGCAGTACATAGGTACTTGGGCATTAGACTCCTGTTACGGGCTGCTTCCTGGGTGTGTGTATGTGGAATTTTTTTTTATTAGCTAATAAAAATTGATTGATTCACAGTTGAGAGGCGGGCCGAAAGAGCAGAGCTCAACCCTCGCAAGAACAACTAGGTGAACACAACAAGATAAATACTAACTAACCACGATCTCGTATAATCTACTACACACGCTACCACCTCCCCCAGTACCTCCCCTCCTCCCCCCACTCCCTAAATCACTCTACCTAAGTCATTAAAAATATAAAACAAATCAATTAATACACAAAAAATACTAACTATAAATAAAGGAACCAAATTTTAAACATACAGCGACTCCAGCGTGGTCTAGTCGGAGGAGAACGTGTTCTCATCTGGATAGATTGCGATCGAGCCTGTCGGAACGGTTGTGTAACTGCAGGGCACAAATATTTGTGTGTGTCCCCTCCTGTAGCTGCCTCTGTTTCAACAGGTTCCCTGGATAGCTGGAATTGGCCTGGCCCTAGGAAAGTGGGGAAGGGGTGAAATCCGTTGGGCCCACGGATGGATACCTTGGATCCATAGACCTAGGGTAGGTCTAATCACCTGGGATTCGAACCCACGGTGGGAATAAGGGAGGAGATTTGGGGGAGGAGGGGACACAAATGGTTCCTGGAACCAAACCTTACATAAATCCGGACACTCACACACACACATCCATAGACTGTGATAAGGGAGACCATCTGAGGGGACACAGATTGCCTCCTGAACCCACAGATGTAACCGGACACATAATCATCCGGACACTCACAGGGACACCCACACTCACCCGGACACTCACAGTGACACTCACACTGACACACATCCATAGACACAAACTGTGATAAGGGAGACCATCTGAGGGGACACAGATGGCCTCCTGGACCCACAGGTTCCATATCCACAGGCTCAGATCAATATTTAAATATACATATATATATTTATATATATAAAATTTTTAAAGAAAATACACACACACACACACACATATATATATATATATATATATATATATATATATATATATATATATATATATATATATATATATATATATATATATGTATATATATATATATATATATATATATATATATATATATATATGTATATATATATATATATATATATATATATATATATATATATATATATATATATATATATATATATATATATATATACATATATATATATATATATATATATATATATATATATATATTTATATATATATATATATAGATTTTTTTTTAAACCTAGAAGGGGTACCACCTCTAGTGCAAGTGTAGGGACCCATAGCCTTGGAGAAGAAAATAAAGAGTACTCAGAGAAGACCTTGTGGATCCTCACTGACCACCTTGATATTTTCTTCTCTTCTCTAATATATATATATATATATATATATATATATATATATATATATATATATATATATATATATATATATATATATATATATATATAACAATATATGGCTTGGGAACAAGATTGAATGGTCCCCAAGCCAATATGCAATTGAAAACTCCACACTCATGAAGGATTCGAACCCAGACAGTCAGGAGAGCTCTTCGTCCCAAAGAGGGGGGGAACAGGGGGAGTGGTGCAGGTAAAACAGGGATGAAGAGGGCGAACAGGGGGAGTGTTGCAGGTGAAACAGGTATGAGGAGGGGGAACAGGGGGAGAGGTGCAGGTGAAACAGGGATGAAGAGGGGGAACAGGGGGAGAGGTGCAGGTTAAACTGGGATGAAGAGGGGGAACAGGGGGAGTGGTGCAGGTGAAACAGGGATGAAGAGGCGGAACAGGTGGAGAGGTGCAGGTGGAACAGGGATGAAGAGGGGGGAACAGGGGGAGTGGTGCAGGTGAAAAAGGGATGAAGAGTGGGAACAGGGGGAGAGGTGCAGGTGAAACTGGGATGAAGAGGGGGGAACAGGGGGAGAGGTGCAGGTGAAACTGGGATGAAGAGGGGGGAACAGGGGGAGTGGTGCAGGTGAAACAGGGATGAAGAGGGGGAACAGGGGGAGAGGTGCAGGTGAAACTGGGATGAAGAGGGGGGAACAGGGGGAGTGGTGCAGGTGAAACAGGGATGAAGAGGGGGAACAAGGGAGTTGTACAGGTGAAAAAGGGATGAAGTGGGAGTGAAGGAGGTGCAGGAAGGGGGGCAGAGAGTATGATGTAGGAGGGAGGGAGGACGATGGGAAGGGATGGCGGCGGGAGGGAAGACTACATGATGGGTAAGAAGGGAAGGTGAGTGAACGAAGGGAAGGACTAGCAACGGGAGGGAGGAAAAACAGAGGGAAGGGCGAGAGTGAGAAGCGGCGGAAGGAATGAGAACGAAGGGATGGATCTGCGGCGAGAGGGAAGACGATGGGAAGGGCGGGATGGGATAGGGGCGGGAGTGGGAAGGGCAGAAAGATGGAGGATGAGCAGGTTTATGAGAGGGAGGAAAAGGGAAGGAGAAGGTGCTAGAACGAAAGGAGGGAGTTTGGTAGTAAAATAGGAGAGGGAGTGGGGAGGGTGTTGATAGATGGTTATGATAAATGGATAGATTAATGGAAAATTTATATAGGTAGATAGATGGATGGATATATTGATTGCTAAATATATATATATTGGCGGATAGACGGATGCATAGATGAGTTGATGGACGGAAAGACAGATGACTATATGGATGGATAGAAAGATGAGTTGATGGACGGATACATGGATAGATAGATGTATATAATGATAAATGGTTGGTTTAATGGGAAGATAGATTGATGGATTGACAGATATAAGTAGATAGATAGATGGATACATTGATGGACACATTTGTGCTAGGTGAACAGTCGAATCAGGTTAAAGAATATCTTTCGATTTGCTATTGCATCAACCGGGATTCTATCGGGGACCATTAGGATTATAACCATCGAACTCTCTCTATTTAGACCAGTTTGTGGGTGTGTGTGTGTGTGTGTGTGTGTATGTGTGTGTGTGTGTGTGTGTTTGTGTGTGTGTTAGTTAGAGAGAAATAGATGTAGTAGATATAAAAGTGGATAAATACATTTATTTGATATGCGGGGTCCAAGAGCTAATAACTCGATTTTGCAGATACATATAGTAAATATAAGGATAAAACACACACACACACACACACACACACACACACACTAGTTGATAATGGACTGTTTTGTGTTCGTATCCATGTGTACTATTGTCATGACCGACAGACACGTGAAGCTATATGTGTTTATGTGTACCTGTAATTAAACTGACATGTGTACGGTAATTATCTGTATGTGTCCATTTTAAACGTACATATTAGTGAATGTTTATTTATGTAAATTGATTGACATATGTACGTATGCGCGCATTTAGTGTTACTGTAATTTATATGGTTAACATGTATACGTTTGAATGACATAGTTTCCCATTATTGTCACATTTTTTGTTACTGTTTCGCTGTTCACTCTCACTCTCTGACCCCCGTCGACTAATTGTGCTCACGTGTGTTTGTTAAAGGTACGGTAACCATTGGCTTTTTACCCAATAATTTGCAACTATTTGCAAACAAACATTTCTAAAGAACATCTATGTTTCAGATAAATATTCTTTTTCCTAACATACAAGTCAATCACACAGTACCTAACCTCAGTCAGAAACACTTTTCTTACTATCTCTCACAACGGTTTTTGCATATATATCCTATCTTAATAAATTTATAATTTAAATTCATAACTGGCAACCCTCTTCCAGCGCCATAAAGGCCACCAAACATCATTCTTTTCCATTAACCTCTCCCAAATTATCTTTTGCACCAATACACACACTAGGGGGCTTTATAGCTGAGTGGACAGCGCTCTCGACTCGTAATCCTAGGGTCAAAGTTCGATCCCCCGGTGAAGGCACCAACGAAAATCAGCAGAGTTTCATTCATTCATGATGATCCTCTTACCTAGCAGTACATAGGTACTTGGGCATTAGACTCCTGTTACGGGCTGCTTCCTGGGTGTGTGTATGTGGAATTTTTTTTTATTAGCTAATAAAAATTGATTGATTCACAGTTGAGAGGCGGGCCGAAAGAGCAGAGCTCAACCCTCGCAAGAACAACTAGGTGAACACAACAAGATAAATACTAACTAACCACGATCTCGTATAATCTACTACACACGCTACCACCTCCCCCAGTACCTCCCCTCCTCCCCCCACTCCCTAAATCACTCTACCTAAGTCATTAAAAATATAAAACAAATCAATTAATACACAAAAAATACTAACTATAAATAAAGGAACCAAATTTTAAACATACAGCGACTCCAGCGTGGTCTAGTCGGAGGAGAACGTGTTCTCATCTGGATAGATTGCGATCGAGCCTGTCGGAACGGTTGTGTAACTGCAGGGCACAAATAATTGTGTGTGTCCCCTCCTGTAGCTGCCTCTGTTTCAACAGGTTCCCTGGATAGCTGGAATTGGCCTGGCCCTAGGAAAGTGGGGAAGGGGTGAAATCCGTTGGGCCCACGGATGGATACCTTGGATCCATAGACCTAGGGTAGGTCTAATCACCTAGGATTCGAACCCACGGTGGGAATAAGGGAGGAGATTTGGGGGAGGAGGGGACACAAATGGTTCCTGGAACCAAACCTTACATAAATCCGGACTCACACACACACATCCATAGACTGTGATAAGGGAGACCATCTGAGGGGACACAGATTGCCTCCTGAACCCACAGATGTAACCGGACACATAATCATCCGGACACTCACAGGGACACCCACACTCACCCGGACACTCACAGTGACACTCACACTGACACACATCCATAGACACAAACTGTGATAAGGGAGACCATCTGAGGGGACACAGATGGCCTCCTGGACCCACAGGTTCCATATCCACAGGCTCAGATCAATATTTAAATATACATATATATATTTATATATATAAAATTTTTAAAGAAAATATACACACACACACACACACACATATATATATATATATATATATATATATATATATATATATATATATATATATATATATATACATATGTATATATATATATATATATATATATATATATATATATATATTTATATATATATATATATATATATATGTCGTACCTAATAGCCAGAACGCACTTCTCAGCCTACTATTCAAGGCCCGATTTGCCTAATAAGCCAAGTTTTCATGAATTAATGTTTTTTCGTCTACCTAACCTACCTAACCTAACCTAACCTAGCTTTTTTTGGCTACCTAACCTAACCTTACCTATAAATATAGGTTAGGTTAGGTTAGGTAGGGTTGGTTAGGTTCGGTCATATATCTACGTTAATTTTAACTCCAATAAAAAAAAACTGACCTCATACATAGAGAAAAGGGTTGCTTTATCATTTCATAAGAAAAAAATTATATTAAATATATTAATTCAGGAAAACTTGGCTTAATAGGCAAATCGGGCCTTGAATAGTAGGCTGAGAAGTGAGTTCTGGCTACTAGGTACGACATATATATATATATATATATATATATATATATATATATATATATATATATATATATATATATATATATATATATACATATATATATATATATATATATATATATATATATATGTATATATATATATATGTATATATAAATATATAAACAATAAGTAAATACATGACGAACTAAAAATCGAATCATAACAATTATTAAATGAATGAAAATATAATAAAAAATAATAAATTGAATAAAAAAAATAAAAAAATGTCAATGACACATAAAGGAATAAAAATATTTTATTCATAATTATTATAATACAATATATATATATATATATATATATATATATATATATATATATATATATATATATATATATATATATATTTAAATATATATATATATATATATATATATATATATATATATATATATATATATTTATATATATATATATAGATTTTTTTTTAAACCTAGAAGGGGTACCACCTCTAGTGCAAGTGTAGGGACCCATAGCCTTGGAGAAGAAAATAAAGAGTACTCAGAGAAGACCTTGTGGATCCTCACTGACCACCTTGATATTTTCTTCTCTTCTCTAATATATATATATATATATATATATATATATATATATATATATATATATATATATATATATATATATATATATATATATATATATATATATATATAACAATATATGGCTTGGGAACAAGATTGAATGGTCCCCAAGCCAATATGCAATTGAAAACTCCACACTCATGAAGGATTCGAACCCAGACAGTCAGGAGAGCTCTTCGTCCCAAAGAGGGGGGGAACAGGGGGAGTGGTGCAGGTAAAACAGGGATGAAGAGGGCGAACAGGGGGAGTGTTGCAGGTGAAACAGGTATGAGGAGGGGGAACAGGGGGAGAGGTGCAGGTGAAACAGGGATGAAGAGGGGGAACAGGGGGAGAGGTGCAGGTTAAACTGGGATGAAGAGGGGGAACAGGGGGAGTGGTGCAGGTGAAACAGGGATGAAGAGGCGGAACAGGTGGAGAGGTGCAGGTGGAACAGGGATGAAGAGGGGGGAACAGGGGGAGTGGTGCAGGTGAAAAAGGGATGAAGAGTGGGAACAGGGGGAGAGGTGCAGGTGAAACTGGGATGAAGAGGGGGGAACAGGGGGAGAGGTGCAGGTGAAACTGGGATGAAGAGGGGGGAACAGGGGGAGTGGTGCAGGTGAAACAGGGATGAAGAGGGGGAACAGGGGGAGAGGTGCAGGTGAAACTGGGATGAAGAGGGGGGAACAGGGGGAGTGGTGCAGGTGAAACAGGGATGAAGAGGGGGAACAAGGGAGTTGTACAGGTGAAAAAGGGATGAAGTGGGAGTGAAGGAGGTGCAGGAAGGGGGGCAGAGAGTATGATGTAGGAGGGAGGGAGGACGATGGGAAGGGATGGCGGCGGGAGGGAAGACTACATGATGGGTAAGAAGGGAAGGTGAGTGAACGAAGGGAAGGACTAGCAACGGGAGGGAGGAAAAACAGAGGGAAGGGCGAGAGTGAGAAGCGGCGGAAGGAATGAGAACGAAGGGATGGATCTGCGGCGAGAGGGAAGACGATGGGAAGGGCGGGATGGGATAGGGGCGGGAGTGGGAAGGGCAGAAAGATGGAGGATGAGCAGGTTTATGAGAGGGAGGAAAAGGGAAGGAGAAGGTGCTAGAACGAAAGGAGGGAGTTTGGTAGTAAAATAGGAGAGGGAGTGGGGAGGGTGTTGATAGATGGTTATGATAAATGGATAGATTAATGGAAAATTTATATAGGTAGATAGATGGATGGATATATTGATTGCTAAATATATATATATTGGCGGATAGACGGATGCATAGATGAGTTGATGGACGGAAAGACAGATGACTATATGGATGGATAGAAAGATGAGTTGATGGACGGATACATGGATAGATAGATGTATATAATGATAAATGGTTGGTTTAATGGGAAGATAGATTGATGGATTGACAGATATAAGTAGATAGATAGATGGATACATTGATGGACACATTTGTGCTAGGTGAACAGTCGAATCAGGTTAAAGAATATCTTTCGATTTGCTATTGCATCAACCGGGATTCTATCGGGGACCATTAGGATTATAACCATCGAACTCTCTCTATTTAGACCAGTTTGTGGGTGTGTGTGTGTGTGTGTGTGTGTGTGTGTGTATGTGTGTGTGTGTGTGTGTGTTTGTGTGTGTGTTAGTTAGAGAGAAATAGATGTAGTAGATATAAAAGTGGATAAATACATTTATTTGATAGGCGGGGTCCAAGAGCTAATAACTCGATTTTGCAGATACATATAGTAAATATAAGGATAAAACACACACACACACACACACACACACACACACACACACACACACACACACTAGTTGATAATGGACTGTTTTGTGTTCGTATCCATGTGTACTATTGTCATGACCGACAGACACGTGAAGCTATATGTGTTTATGTGTACCTGTAATTAAACTGACATGTGTACGGTAATTATCTGTATGCGTCCATTTTAAAGGTACATATTAGTGAATGTTTATTTATGTAAATTGATTGACATATGTACGTATGCGCGCATTTAGTGTTACTGTAATTTATATGGTTAACATGTATACGTTTGAATGACATAGTTTCCCATTATTGTCACATTTTTTGTTACTGTTTCGCTGTTCACTCTCACTCTCTGACCCCCGTCGACTAATTGTGCTCACGTGTGTTTGTTAAAGGTACGGTAACCATTGGCTTTTTACCCAATAATTTGCAACTATTTGCAAACAAACATTTCTAAAGAACATCTATGTTTCAGATAAATATTCTTTTTCCTAACATACAAGTCAATCACACAGTACCTAACCTCAGTCAGAAACACTTTTCTTACTATCTCTCACAACGGTTTTTGCATATATATCCTATCTTAATAAATTTATAATTTAAATTCATAACTGGCAACCCTCTTCCAGCGCCATAAAGGCCACCAAACATCATTCTTTTCCATTAACCTCTCCCAAATTATCTTTTGCACCAATACACACACTAGGGGGCTTTATAGCTGAGTGGACAGCGCTCTCGACTCGTAATCCTAGGGTCAAAGTTCGATCCCCCGGTGAAGGCACCAACGAAAATCAGCAGAGTTTCATTCATTCATGATGATCCTCTTACCTAGCAGTACATAGGTACTTGGGCATTAGACTCCTGTTACGGGCTGCTTCCTGGGTGTGTGTATGTGGAATTTTTTTTTTATTAGCTAATAAAAATTGATTGATTCACAGTTGAGAGGCGGGCCGAAAGAGCAGAGCTCAACCCTCGCAAGAACAACTAGGTGAACACAACAAGATAAATACTAACTAACCACGATCTCGTATAATCTACTACACACGCTACCACCTCCCCCAGTACCTCCCCTCCTCCCCCCACTCCCTAAATCACTCTACCTAAGTCATTAAAAATATAAAACAAATCAATTAATACACAAAAAATACTAACTATAAATAAAGGAACCAAATTTTAAACATACAGCGACTCCAGCGTGGTCTAGTCGGAGGAGAACGTGTTCTCATCTGGATAGATTGCGATCGAGCCTGTCGGAACGGTTGTGTAACTGCAGGGCACAAATATTTGTGTGTGTCCCCTCCTGTAGCTGCCTCTGTTTCAACAGGTTCCCTGGATAGCTGGAATTGGCCTGGCCCTAGGAAAGTGGGGAAGGGGTGAAATCCGTTGGGCCCACGGATGGATACCTTGGATCCATAGACCTAGGGTAGGTCTAATCACCTGGGATTCGAACCCACGGTGGGAATAAGGGAGGAGATT
This sequence comes from Procambarus clarkii, assembly GCF_040958095.1. Classification (NCBI taxonomy): domain Eukaryota; kingdom Metazoa; phylum Arthropoda; class Malacostraca; order Decapoda; family Cambaridae; genus Procambarus; species Procambarus clarkii. Next base: position 256,780 of record NW_027189349.1, read on the forward strand.
TGGGGGAGGAGGGGACACAAATGGTTCCTGGAACCAAACCTTACATAAATCCGGACACTCACACACACACATCCATAGACTGTGATAAGGGAGACCATCTGAGGGGACACAGATTGCCTCCTGAACCCACAGATGTAACCGGACACATAATCATCCGGACACTCACAGGGACACCCACACTCACCCGGACACTCACAGTGACACTCACACTGACACACATCCATAGACACAAACTGTGATAAGGGAGACCATCTGAGGGGACACAGATGGCCTCCTGGACCCACAGGTTCCATATCCACAGGCTCAGATCAATATTTAAATATACATATATATATTTATATATATAAAATTTTTAAAGAAAATACACACACACACACACACACATATATATATATATATATATATATATATATATATATATATATATATATATATATATATATATATATATATATATATGTATATATATATATATATATATATATATATATATATATATATATATATATACATATATATATATATATATATATATATATATATATATATATATATATATATATATATATATATATGTATATATATATATATGTATATATAAATATATAAACAATAAGTAAATACATGACGAACTAAAAATCGAATCATAACAATTATTAAATGAATGAAAATATAATAAAAAATAATAAATTGAATAAAAAAAATAAAAAAATGTCAATGACACATAAAGGAATAAAAATATTTTATTCATAATTATTATAATACAATATATATATATATATATATATATATATATATATATATATATATATATATATATATATATATATATATAAATATATATATATATATATATATATATATATATATATATTTATATATATATATAGATTTTTTTTTAAACCTAGAAGGGGTACCACCTCTAGTGCAAGTGTAGGGACCCATAGCCTTGGAGAAGAAAATAAAGAGTACTCAGAGAAGACCTTGTGGATCCTCACTGACCACCTTGATATTTTCTTCTCTTCTCTAATATATATATATATATATATATATATATATATATATATATATATATATATATATATATATATATATATATATATATATATATATATAACAATATATGGCTTGGGAACAAGATTGAATGGTCCCCAAGCCAATATGCAATTGAAAACTCCACACTCATGAAGGATTCGAACCCAGACAGTCAGGAGAGCTCTTCGTCCCAAAGAGGGGGGGAACAGGGGGAGTGGTGCAGGTAAAACAGGGATGAAGAGGGCGAACAGGGGGAGTGTTGCAGGTGAAACAGGCATGAGGAGGGGGAACAGGGGGAGAGGTGCAGGTGAAACAGGGATGAAGAGGGGGAACAGGGGGAGAGGTGCAGGTTAAACTGGGATGAAGAGGGGGAACAGGGGGAGTGGTGCAGGTGAAACAGGGATGAAGAGGCGGAACAGGTGGAGAGGTGCAGGTGGAACAGGGATGAAGAGGGGGGAACAGGGGGAGTGGTGCAGGTGAAAAAGGGATGAAGAGTGGGAACAGGGGGAGAGGTGCAGGTGAAACTGGGATGAAGAGGGGGGAACAGGGGGAGAGGTGCAGGTGAAACTGGGATGAAGAGGGGGGAACAGGGGGAGTGGTGCAGGTGAAACAGGGATGAAGAGGGGGAACAGGGGGAGAGGTGCAGGTGAAACTGGGATGAAGAGGGGGGAACAGGGGGAGTGGTGCAGGTGAAACAGGGATGAAGAGGGGGAACAAGGGAGTTGTACAGGTGAAAAAGGGATGAAGTGGGAGTGAAGGAGGTGCAGGAAGGGGGGCAGAGAGTATGATGTAGGAGGGAGGGAGGACGATGGGAAGGGATGGCGGCGGGAGGGAAGACTACATGATGGGTAAGAAGGGAAGGTGAGTGAACGAAGGGAAGGACTAGCAACGGGAGGGAGGAAAAACAGAGGGAAGGGCGAGAGTGAGAAGCGGCGGAAGGAATGAGAACGAAGGGATGGATCTGCGGCGAGAGGGAAGACGATGGGAAGGGCGGGATGGGATAGGGGCGGGAGTGGGAAGGGCAGAAAGATGGAGGATGAGCAGGTTTATGAGAGGGAGGAAAAGGGAAGGAGAAGGTGCTAGAACGAAAGGAGGGAGTTTGGTAGTAAAATAGGAGAGGGAGTGGGGAGGGTGTTGATAGATGGTTATGATAAATGGATAGATTAATGGAAAATTTATATAGGTAGATAGATGGATGGATATATTGATTGCTAAATATATATATATTGGCGGATAGACGGATGCATAGATGAGTTGATGGACGGAAAGACAGATGACTATATGGATGGATAGAAAGATGAGTTGATGGACGGATACATGGATAGATAGATGTATATAATGATAAATGGTTGGTTTAATGGGAAGATAGATTGATGGATTGACAGATATAAGTAGATAGATAGATGGATACATTGATGGACACATTTGTGCTAGGTGAACAGTCGAATCAGGTTAAAGAATATCTTTCGATTTGCTATTGCATCAACCGGGATTCTATCGGGGACCATTAGGATTATAACCATCGAACTCTCTCTATTTAGACCAGTTTGTGGGTGTGTGTGTGTGTGTGTGTATGTGTGTGTGTGTGTGTGTGTTTGTGTGTGTGTTAGTTAGAGAGAAATAGATGTAGTAGATATAAAAGTGGATAAATACATTTATTTGATAGGCGGGGTCCAAGAGCTAATAACTCGATTTTGCAGATACATATAGTAAATATAAGGATAAAAACACACACACACACACACACACACACACACACACTAGTTGATAATGGACTGTTTTGTGTTCGTATCCATGTGTACTATTGTCATGACCGACAGACACGTGAAGCTATATGTGTTTATGTGTACCTGTAATTAAACTGACATGTGTACGGTAATTATCTGTATGCGTCCATTTTAAAGGTACATATTAGTGAATGTTTATTTATGTAAATTGATTGACATATGTACGTATGCGCGCATTTAGTGTTACTGTAATTTATATGGTTAACATGTATACGTTTGAATGACATAGTTTCCCATTATTGTCACATTTTTTGTTACTGTTTCGCTGTTCACTCTCACTCTCTGACCCCCGTCGACTAATTGTGCTCACGTGTGTTTGTTAAAGGTACGGTAACCATTGGCTTTTTACCCAATAATTTGCAACTATTTGCAAACAAACATTTCTAAAGAACATCTATGTTTCAGATAAATATTCTTTTTCCTAACATACAAGTCAATCACACAGTACCTAACCTCAGTCAGAAACACTTTTCTTACTATCTCTCACAACGGTTTTTGCATATATATCCTATCTTAATAAATTTATAATTTAAATTCATAACTGGCAACCCTCTTCCAGCGCCATAAAGGCCACCAAACATCATTCTTTTCCATTAACCTCTCCCAAATTATCTTTTGCACCAATACACACACTAGGGGGCTTTATAGCTGAGTGGACAGCGCTCTCGACTCGTAATCCTAGGGTCAAAGTTCGATCCCCCGGTGAAGGCACCAACGAAAATCAGCAGAGTTTCATTCATTCATGATGATCCTCTTACCTAGCAGTACATAGGTACTTGGGCATTAGACTCCTGTTACGGGCTGCTTCCTGGGTGTGTGTATGTGGAATTTTTTTTATTAGCTAATAAAAATTGATTGATTCACAGTTGAGAGGCGGGCCGAAAGAGCAGAGCTCAACCCTCGCAAGAACAACTAGGTGAACACAACAAGATAAATACTAACTAACCACGATCTCGTATAATCTACTACACACGCTACCACCTCCCCCAGTACCTCCCCTCCTCCCCCCACTCCCTAAATCACTCTACCTAAGTCATTAAAAATATAAAACAAATCAATTAATACACAAAAAATACTAACTATAAATAAAGGAACCAAATTTTAAACATACAGCGACTCCAGCGTGGTCTAGTCGGAGGAGAACGTGTTCTCATCTGGATAGATTGCGATCGAGCCTGTCGGAACGGTTGTGTAACTGCAGGGCACAAATATTTGTGTGTGTCCCCTCCTGTAGCTGCCTCTGTTTCAACAGGTTCCCTGGATAGCTGGAATTGGCCTGGCCCTAGGAAAGTGGGGAAGGGGTGAAATCCGTTGGGCCCACGGATGGATACCTTGGATCCATAGACCTAGGGTAGGTCTAATCACCTGGGATTCGAACCCACGGTGGGAATAAGGGAGGAGATTTGGGGGAGGAGGGGACACAAATGGTTCCTGGAACCAAACCTTACATAAATCCGGACACTCACACACACACATCCATAGACTGTGATAAGGGAGACCATCTGAGGGGACACAGATTGCCTCCTGAACCCACAGATGTAACCGGACACATAATCATCCGGACACTCACAGGGACACCCACACTCACCCGGACACTCACAGTGACACTCACACTGACACACATCCATAGACACAAACTGTGATAAGGGAGACCATCTGAGGGGACACAGATGGCCTCCTGGACCCACAGGTTCCATATCCACAGGCTCAGATCAATATTTAAATATACATATATATATTTATATATATAAAATTTTTAAAGAAAATACACACACACACACACACACACATATATATATATATATATATATATATATATATATATATATATATATATATATATATATATATATATATATGTATATATATATGTATATATATATATATATATATATATATATATATATATATATATATATATATATATATATACATATATATATATATATATATATATATATATATATATATATATATATATATGTATATATATATATATGTATATATAAATATATAAACAATAAGTAAATACATGACGAACTAAAAATCGAATCATAACAATTATTAAATGAATGAAAATATAATAAAAAATAATAAATTGAATAAAAAAAATAAAAAAATGTCAATGACACATAAAGGAATAAAAATATTTTATTCATAATTATTATAATACAATATATATATATATATATATATATATATATATATATATATATATATATATATATATATATATATATATATATTTAAATATATATATATATATATATATATATATATATATATATATATATATATATATATATATATATATATATATATTTATATATATATATATATAGATTTTTTTTTAAACCTAGAAGGGGTACCACCTCTAGTGCAAGTGTAGGGACCCATAGCCTTGGAGAAGAAAATAAAGAGTACTCAGAGAAGACCTTGTGGATCCTCACTGACCACCTTGATATTTTCTTCTCTTCTCTAATATATATATATATATATATATATATATATATATATATATATATATATATATATATATATATATATATATATATATATATATATATATATATATATATATATATATATATATATATATATATATATATATATAACAATATATGGCTTGGGAACAAGATTGAATGGTCCCCAAGCCAATATGCAATTGAAAACTCCACACTCATGAAGGATTCGAACCCAGACAGTCAGGAGAGCTCTTCGTCCCAAAGAGGGGGGGAACAGGGGGAGTGGTGCAGGTAAAACAGGGATGAAGAGGGCGAACAGGGGGAGTGTTGCAGGTGAAACAGGTATGAGGAGGGGGAACAGGGGGAGAGGTGCAGGTGAAACAGGGATGAAGAGGGGGAACAGGGGGAGAGGTGCAGGTTAAACTGGGATGAAGAGGGGGAACAGGGGGAGTGGTGCAGGTGAAACAGGGATGAAGAGGCGGAACAGGTGGAGAGGTGCAGGTGGAACAGGGATGAAGAGGGGGGAACAGGGGGAGTGGTGCAGGTGAAAAAGGGATGAAGAGTGGGAACAGGGGGAGAGGTGCAGGTGAAACTGGGATGAAGAGGGGGGAACAGGGGGAGAGGTGCAGGTGAAACTGGGATGAAGAGGGGGGAACAGGGGGAGTGGTGCAGGTGAAACAGGGATGAAGAGGGGGAACAGGGGGAGAGGTGCAGGTGAAACTGGGATGAAGAGGGGGGAACAGGGGGAGTGGTGCAGGTGAAACAGGGATGAAGAGGGGGAACAAGGGAGTTGTACAGGTGAAAAAGGGATGAAGTGGGAGTGAAGGAGGTGCAGGAAGGGGGGCAGAGAGTATGATGTAGGAGGGAGGGAGGACGATGGGAAGGGATGGCGGCGGGAGGGAAGACTACATGATGGGTAAGAAGGGAAGGTGAGTGAACGAAGGGAAGGACTAGCAACGGGAGGGAGGAAAAACAGAGGGAAGGGCGAGAGTGAGAAGCGGAGGAAGGAATGAGAACGAAGGGATGGATCTGCGGCGAGAGGGAAGACGATGGGAAGGGCGGGATGGGATAGGGGCGGGAGTGGGAAGGGCAGAAAGATGGAGGATGAGCAGGTTTATGAGAGGGAGGAAAAGGGAAGGAGAAGGTGCTAGAACGAAAGGAGGGAGTTTGGTAGTAAAATAGGAGAGGGAGTGGGGAGGGTGTTGATAGATGGTTATGATAAATGGATAGATTAATGGAAAATTTATATAGGTAGATAGATGGATGGATATATTGATTGCTAAATATATATATATTGGCGGATAGACGGATGCATAGATGAGTTGATGGACGGAAAGACAGATGACTATATGGATGGATAGAAAGATGAGTTGATGGACGGATTCATGGATAGATAGATGTATATAATGATAAATGGTTGGTTTAATGGGAAGATAGATTGATGGATTGACAGATATAAGTAGATAGATAGATGGATACATTGATGGACACATTTGTGCTAGGTGAACAGTCGAATCAGGTTAAAGAATATCTTTCGATTTGCTATTGCATCAACCGGGATTCTATCGGGGACCATTAGGATTATAACCATCGAACTCTCTCTATTTAGACCAGTTTGTGGGTGTGTGTGTGTGTGTGTGTGTGTGTGTGTATGTGTGTGTGTGTGTGTGTGTTTGTGTGTGTGTTAGTTAGAGAGAAATAGATGTAGTAGATATAAAAGTGGATAAATACATTTATTTGATAGGCGGGGTCCAAGAGCTAATAACTCGATTTTGCAGATACATATAGTAAATATAAGGATAAAACACACACACACACACACACACACACACACACACACACACACACTAGTTGATAATGGACTGTTTTGTGTTCGTATCCATGTGTACTATTGTCATGACCGACAGACACGTGAAGCTATATGTGTTTATGTGTACCTGTAATTAAACTGACATGTGTACGGTAATTATCTGTATGCGTCCATTTTAAAGGTACATATTAGTGAATGTTTATTTATGTAAATTGATTGACATATGTACGTATGCGCGCATTTAGTGTTACTGTAATTTATATGGTTAACATGTATACGTTTGAATGACATAGTTTCCCATTATTGTCACATTTTTTGTTACTGTTTCGCTGTTCACTCTCACTCTCTGACCCCCGTCGACTAATTGTGCTCACGTGTGTTTGTTAAAGGTACGGTAACCATTGGCTTTTTACCCAATAATTTGCAACTATTTGCAAACAAACATTTCTAAAGAACATCTATGTTTCAGATAAATATTCTTTTTCCTAACATACAAGTCAATCACACAGTACCTAACCTCAGTCAGAAACACTTTTCTTACTATCTCTCACAACGGTTTTTGCATATATATCCTATCTTAATAAATTTATAATTTAAATTCATAACTGGCAACCCTCTTCCAGCGCCATAAAGGCCACCAAACATCATTCTTTTCCATTAACCTCTCCCAAATTATCTTTTGCACCAATACACACACTAGGGGGCTTTATAGCTGAGTGGACAGCGCTCTCGACTCGTAATCCTAGGGTCAAAGTTCGATCCCCCGGTGAAGGCACCAACGAAAATCAGCAGAGTTTCATTCATTCATGATGATCCTCTTACCTAGCAGTACATAGGTACTTGGGCATTAGACTCCTGTTACGGGCTGCTTCCTGGGTGTGTGTATGTGGAATTTTTTTTTATTAGCTAATAAAAATTGATTGATTCACAGTTGAGAGGCGGGCCGAAAGAGCAGAGCTCAACCCTCGCAAGAACAACTAGGTGAACACAACAAGATAAATACTAACTAACCACGATCTCGTATAATCTACTACACACGCTACCACCTCCCCCAGTACCTCCCCTCCTCCCCCCACTCCCTAAATCACTCTACCTAAGTCATTAAAAATATAAAACAAATCAATTAATACACAAAAAATACTAACTATAAATAAAGGAACCAAATTTTAAACATACAGCGACTCCAGCGTGGTCTAGTCGGAGGAGAACGTGTTCTCATCTGGATAGATTGCGATCGAGCCTGTCGGAACGGTTGTGTAACTGCAGGGCACAAATATTTGTGTGTGTCCCCTCCTGTAGCTGCCTCTGTTTCAACAGGTTCCCTGGATAGCTGGAATTGGCCTGGCCCTAGGAAAGTGGGGAAGGGGTGAAATCCGTTGGGCCCACGGATGGATACCTTGGATCCATAGACCTAGGGTAGGTCTAATCACCTGGGATTCGAACCCACGGTGGGAATAAGGGAGGAGATTTGGGGGAGGAGGGGACACAAATGGTTCCTGGAACCAAACCTTACATAAATCCGGACACTCACACACACACATCCATAGACTGTGATAAGGGAGACCATCTGAGGGGACACAGATTGCCTCCTGAACCCACAGATGTAACCGGACACATAATCATCCGGACACTCACAGGGACACCCACACTCACCCGGACACTCACAGTGACACTCACACTGACACACATCCATAGACACAAACTGTGATAAGGGAGACCATCTGAGGGGACACAGATGGCCTCCTGGACCCACAGGTTCCATATCCACAGGCTCAGATCAATATTTAAATATACATATATATATTTATATATATAAAATTTTTAAAGAAAATACACACACACACACACACACATATATATATATATATATATATATATATATATATATATATATATATATATATATATATATATATATATATATATATATGTATATATATATATATATATATATATATATATATATATATATATATATATATATATATATATACATATATATATATATATATATATATATATATATATATATATATATATATATATATGTATATATATATATGTATATATAAATATATAAACAATAAGTAAATACATGACGAACTAAAAATCGAATCATAACAATTATTAAATGAATGAAAATATAATAAAAAATAATAAATTGAATAAAAAAATAAAAAAATGTCAATGACACATAAAGGAATAAAAATATTTTATTCATAATTATTATAATACAATATATATATATATATATATATATATATATATATATATATATATATATATATATATATATATATTTAAATATATATATATATATATATATATATATATATATATATATATATATATTTATATATATATATATAGATTTTTTTTTAAACCTAGAAGGGGTACCACCTCTAGTGCAAGTGTAGGGACCCATAGCCTTGGAGAAGAAAATAAAGAGTACTCAGAGTAGACCTTGTGGATCCTCACTGACCACCTTGATATTTTCTTCTCTTCTCTAATATATATATATATATATATATATATATATATATATATATATATATATATATATATATATATATATATATATATATATATATAACAATATATGGCTTGGGAACAAGATTGAATGGTCCCCAAGCCAATATGCAATTGAAAACTCCACACTCATGAAGGATTCGAACCCAGACAGTCAGGAGAGCTCTTCGTCCCAAAGAGGGGGGGAACAGGGGGAGTGGTGCAGGTAAAACAGGGATGAAGAGGGCGAACAGGGGGAGTGTTGCAGGTGAAACAGGTATGAGGAGGGGGAACAGGGGGAGAGGTGCAGGTGAAACAGGGATGAAGAGGGGGAACAGGGGGAGAGGTGCAGGTTAAACTGGGATGAAGAGGGGGAACAGGGGGAGTGGTGCAGGTGAAACAGGGATGAAGAGGCGGAACAGGTGGAGAGGTGCAGGTGGAACAGGGATGAAGAGGGGGGAACAGGGGGAGTGGTGCAGGTGAAAAAGGGATGAAGAGTGGGAACAGGGGGAGAGGTGCAGGTGAAACTGGGATGAAGAGGGGGGAACAGGGGGAGAGGTGCAGGTGAAACTGGGATGAAGAGGGGGGAACAGGGGGAGTGGTGCAGGTGAAACAGGGATGAAGAGGGGGAACAGGGGGAGAGGTGCAGGTGAAACTGGGATGAAGAGGGGGGAACAGGGGGAGTGGTGCAGGTGAAACAGGGATGAAGAGGGGGAACAAGGGAGTTGTACAGGTGAAAAAGGGATGAAGTGGGAGTGAAGGAGGTGCAGGAAGGGGGGCAGAGAGTATGATGTAGGAGGGAGGGAGGACGATGGGAAGGGATGGCGGCGGGAGGGAAGACTACATGATGGGTAAGAAGGGAAGGTGATGTGAACGAAGGGAAGGACTAGCAACGGGAGGGAGGAAAAACAGAGGGAAGGGCGAGAGTGAGAAGCGGAGGAAGGAATGAGAACGAAGGGATGGATCTGCGGCGAGAGGGAAGACGATGGGAAGGGCGGGATGGGATAGGGGCGGGAGTGGGAAGGGCAGAAAGATGGAGGATGAGCAGGTTTATGAGAGGGAGGAAAAGGGAAAGGAGAAGGTGCTAGAACGAAAGGAGGGAGTTTGGTAGTAAAATAGGAGAGGGAGTGGGGAGGGTGTTGATAGATGGTTATGATAAATGGATAGATTAATGGAAAATTTATATAGGTAGATAGATGGATGGATATAATTGATTGCTAAATATATATATATTGGCGGATAGACGGATGCTAGATGAGTTGATGGACGGAAAGACAGATGACTATATGGATGGATAGAAAGATGAGTTGATGGACGGATTCATGGATAGATAGATGTATATAATGATAAATGGTTGGTTTAATGGGAAGATAGATTGATGGATTGACAGATATAAGTAGATAGATAGATGGATACATTGATGGACACATTTGTGCTAGGTGAACAGTCGAATCAGGTTAAAGAATATCTTTCGATTTGCTATTGCATCAACCGGGATTCTATCGGGGACCATTAGGATTATAACCATCGAACTCTCTCTATTTAGACCAGTTTGTGGGTGTGTGTGTGTGTGTGTGTGTGTGTGTGTATGTGTGTGTGTGGTGTGTGTTTGTGTGTGTGTTAGTTAGAGAGAAATAGATGTAGTAGATATAAAAGTGGATAAATACATTTATTTGATAGGCGGGGTCCAAGAGCTAATAACTCGATTTTGCAGATACATATAGTAAATATAAGGATAAAACACACACACACACACACACACACACACACACACACACACTAGTTGATAATGGACTGTTTTGTGTTCGTATCCATGTGTACTATTGTCATGACCGACAGACACGTGAAGCTATATGTGTTTATGTGTACCTGTAATTAAACTGACATGTGTACGGTAATTATCTTTTATGCGTCCATTTTAAAGGTACATATTAGTGAATGTTTATTTATGTAAATTGATTGACATATGTACGTATGCGCGCATTTAGTTGTTACTGTAATTTATATGGTTAACATGTATACGTTTGAATGACATAGTTTCCCATTATTGTCACATTTTTTGTTACTGTTTCGCTGTTCACTCTCACTCTCTGACCCCCGTCGACTAATTGTGCTCAGTGTGTTTGTTAAAGGTACGGTAACCATTGGCTTTTTACCCAATAATTTGCAACTATTTGCAAACAAACATTTCTAAAGAACATCTATGTTTCAGATAAATATTCTTTTTCCTAACATACAAGGTCAATCACACAGTACCTAACCTCAGTCAGAAACACTTTTCTTACTATCTCTCACAACGGTTTTTGCATATATATCCTATCTTAATAAATTTATAATTTAAATTCATAACTGGCAACCCTCTTCCAGCGCCATAAAGGCCACCAAACATCATTCTTTCCATTAAACCTCTCCCAAATTATCCTTTTGCACCAATACACCACACTAGGGGGCTTTATAGCTGAGTGGACAGCGCTCTCGACTCGTATCCTAGGGTCAAAGTTCGATCCCCCGGTGAAGGCACCAACGAAAATCAGCAGAGTTTCATTCATTCATGATGAGCCTCTTACCTAGCAGTACATAGGTACTTGGGCATTAGACTCCTGTACGGCTGCTTCCTGGGTGTGTGTATGTGGAATTTTTTTTTTATTAGCTAATAAAATTGATTGATTCACAGTTGAGAGGCGGCCGAAAGAGCAGAGCTCAACCCTCGCAAGAACAAACTAGGTGAACACAACAAGATAAATACTAACTAACCACGATCTCGTATAATCTACTACACACCGCTACCACCTCCCCCAGTACCTCCCCTCCTCCCCCCACTCCCTAAATCACTCTACCTAAGTCATTAAAAATATAAAACAAATCAATTAATACACAAAAATACTAACTATAAATAAAGGAACCAAATTTTAAACATACAGCGACTCCAGCGTGGTCTAGTCGGAGGAGAACGTGTTCTCATCTGGAATAGATTGCGATCGAGCCTGTCGGAACGGTTGTGTAACTGCAGGGCACAAATATTTGTGTGTGTCCCCTCCTGTAGCTGCCTCTGTTTCAACAGGTTCCCTGGATAGCTGGAATTGGCCTGGCCCTAGGAAAGTGGGGAAGGGGTGAAATCCGTTGGGCCCACGGATGGATACCTTGGATCCATAGACCTAGGGTAGGTCTAATCACCTGGGATTCGAACCCACGGTGGGAATAAGGAGGAGATTTGGGGGAGGAGGGACACAAATGGTTCCTGGAACCAAACCTTACATAAATCCGGACACTCACACACACACATCCATAGACTGTGATAAGGGACCATCTGAGGGGACACAGATTGCCTCCTGAACCCACAGATGTAACCGGACACATAATCATCCGGACACTCACAGGGACACCCACACTCACCCGGACACTCACAGTGACACTCACACTGACACACATCCATAGACACAAACTGTGATAAGGGAGACCATCTGAGGGGACACAGATGGCCTCCTGGACCCACAGGTTCCATATCCACAGGCTCAGATCAATATTTAAATATACATATATATTTATATATATAAAATTTTTAAAGAAAATACACACACACACACACACACATATATATATATATATATATATATATATA
>NW_027189350.1:0-34073 GCF_040958095.1 Procambarus clarkii
TTTTCACTGTACCACTCCCCCTGTTCCCCCTCTTCATCCTTCTTTAACCTGCACCTCTTCCCCTGTTCCCCCTCTTCATCCCTGTTTCACCTGCACCTCCCCCTGTTCCCCCCTCTTCATCCCTCTTTCACCTGCACCTTCCCGGTTCCCCCCTCTTCATCCCTGTTTCACCTGCACCACTCCCCCTGTTCCCCCTCCTCATGCCTGTTTCACATGAACCACTTCCCCTGTTCCCCCTCTTTGGGATGAGAGCCCTCCTGGCTGCCTGGTTCGAATCCTTCATTGGTGTGGAGTTTTCAATTGTGTATTAGCTTGGGGACCATTCAATCTTGGTTCCCAATCCATATAGTGTTATATATATATATATATATATATATATATATATATATATATATATATATATATATATATATATATTAGAGAAGAGAAGAAAATATCAAGGTGGTCAGTGAGGATCCAAAAGGTCTTCTCTGAGTACTCTTTATTTTCTTCTCCGAAGCTATGGGTCCCTACACTTGCACCAGAGGTGGTACCCCTTTTAGGTTTAATATATATATATATATATATATATATATATATTATATATATATATATATATATATATATATATTATATATATATATATATTAATATATATATATATATATATTGTATTATAATACATTAGGAATAAAATATTTTTATTCTTTTATGTTTCATTGACATCTTTTTAATTTTTTTATTCAATTTATTATTTTTTATTATATTTTCATTCATTTAATAATTGTTATGATTCGATTTTTAGTTTCGTCATGTATTTACTTATTGTTTATATGTACATATATATATATATACATAATATATATATATATATATATAAATATTATATATATATATATATATATATATATATATATATATATATATATATATATATATATATATACTATGTATATATATATGTACTTTTCTTTAAAAAATTTATATTTATAAATATATATGTATATCTAAATATTGATATGAGCCTGTATGGATATGGACCCTTTGGGTCCAGGAGGCCATCTGTGTCCCCTCAGAATGGTCTCCCTTATCACAGTTTGTGTCTATGGATGTGTCAGTGTGTGAGTGTGTCACTGAGTGTCCGGGTGAGTGTGGGTGTCCCTGTGAGTGTCCCGGATGATTATGTGTCCTGTTATATCTGTGGTTTTAGGAGGCCATCTGTGTCCCCTCAGATGGTCTCACTTATCACAGTCAATGGATGTGTATGTGTGTGAGTGTCCCTGTGAATGTTAGGATAAGGGTGTGTGTGTGTGTGTGTGTGTCCGGATTTGTGTGAGGTTTGGTTCCAGGAACCATTTGTGTCCCTCCTCCCCCAAAATCTCCTCCCTTATTCCCACCGTGGGTTCGAATCCAGGTGATTAGACCTACCCAGGTCTATGGATCCAAGGTATCCATCTCGTGGGCCCAACGGATTTCACTCCCTTCCCCACTTTCCTAGGGCCAGGCCAATTCCAGCTATCCCAGGGAACCTGTCGAAACAGAGGCAGCTACAGGAGGGGACACACAAATATTTGTGCCCTGCAGTTACACAACCGTTCCGACAGGCTCGATCGCAATCTATCCAGATGAGAACACGTTCTCCTCCGACTAGACCACGCTGGAGTCGCTGTATGTTTAAAATTTGGTTCCTTTATTTATAGTTAGTATTTTTGGTGTATTAATTGACTTGTTTTATATTTTTAATGACTTAGGTAGAGTGATTTAGGGAGTGGGGGGAGGTGGGGGGGGGGGGGTGGTAGCGTGTGTAGTAGATTATACGAGATCGTGGTTAGTTAGTATTTATCTAGTTGTGTTCACCTAGTTGTTCTCGCGAGGGTTGAGCTCTGCTCTTTCGGCCCGCCTCTCAACTGTCAATCAATCAATTTTTACTAGCTAATAAAAAAAAAATCCACATACACACACCCAGGAAGCAGTCCGTAACAGGTGTCTAATGCCCAAGTACCTATGTACTGCTAGGTAAGAGGAGCATCAGAATGAATGAAACTCTGCTGATTTTCGTTTGCGCTATCACCGGGGGATCGAACTTTGACCCTAGGATTACGAGTCGAGAGCGCTGTCCACTCACCTATAAAGCCCCGTAGTGTGTGTATTGGTGCAAAAGATTATTTGGGAGAGGTTAATGGAAAGCAATGATGTTTGGTGGCCTTGAAGGCGCTGGAAGAGGGTTGCCAGTTATGAATTTAAATTTTAAATTTCTTAAGATAGGATATATATGCAAAAGACGTTGTGAGAGATAGTAAGAAAAGTGTTTCTGACTGAGGTTAGGTACTGTGTGATTGACTTGTATGTTAGGAAAAAGAATATTTATCAGAAACATAGATGTTCTTTAGAAATGTTTGTTTGCAAATAGTTGCAAATTATTTTGTAAAAACCCAATGGTTACCGTACCTTGAACAAACACACGTGAGCACAATTAGTCGACGGAGGTCAGAGAGTGAGAGTGAACAGCGAAACAGTAACAAAAAATGTGACAATAATGGGAAACTATGTTCATTCAAACGTATACATGTTAACCATATAAATTACAGTAACACGAAACGCGCGCATACGTACATATGTCAATCAATTTACATAAATAAATATTTACTAATATGTACCTTTAAACTGACTGTACACATGTCAGTTTAATTACAGGTACACATAAACACATATAGCTTCACGTGTCTGTCGGTCATGACAATAGTACATATGGATACGAACACAAAACAGTCCATTATCAACTAGTGTGTGTGTGTGTGTGTATTCTCTCATGGTTCTGTTTTGCAGGGGTTGAGCTCTGGCTCTTTGGTCCCGCCTCTGTGTGTGTGTGTGTGTGTGTGTGTGTGTGTGTGTGTGTGTGTGTGTGTGTGTGTGTGTGTGTGTGTGTGTGTGTGTGTGTGTGTGTGTGTGTGTGTGTTTTATCCTTATATTTACTATATGTATCTGCAGAATCGAGTTATTAGCTCTTGGACCCCGCCTATCAAATAAATGTATTTATCCTCTTTATATCTACTACATCTATTTCTCTCTAACTAAAAACACACAAACACACACACACACACACATATACACGCACACACACACACAATCAGGAGGCCTAAACGTCTAAATTGAGAGAGCTCGATGGTTATAATCCTATTGGTCCCCGATCGATCCCGGTTGATGCAATAGCAAATCGAAAGATATTCTTTAACCTGATTCGACTGTTCACCTAGCACAAATGTATCCATCAATGTATCCATCTATCTATCTATCTACTTATATCTGTCAATCCATCAATCTATCTTCCCATTAAACCAACCATTTATCATAATATACATCTATCTATCCATGTATCCGTCCATCAACTCATATTTCTATCCATTCATCTAGTCATCTGTCTTTCCATCCATCAACTCATCTATGCATCCGTCTATCCGTCAATATATATATTTAGCAATCAATGTATCCATCCATCTATCTACCTATATAAATTTTCCATTAATCTATCCATTTTATCATAACCATCTATCAACACCCTCCCCACTCCCTCTCCTATTTTACTACCAAACTCCCTCCTCTCGTTCTGGCACCTTCTCCTTCCCTTTTCCTCCCTCTCATAAACCTGCTCATCCTCCATCCTTCTGCCCTTCCCACTCCCGCCCCTATCCCATCCCGCCCTTCCCATCGTCTTCCCTCTCGCCGCAGATCCATCCCTTCGTTCTCATTCCTTCCGCCGCTTCTCACTCTCGCCCTTCCCTCTGTCTTTCCTCCCTCCCGTTGCTAGTCCTTCCCTTCGTTCACTCACCTTCCCTTCTTACCCATCATGTAGTCTTACCTCCCGCCGCCAGCCCTTCCCATCGTCCTCCATCCTACATCACACTCTCTGCCCCCCTTCCTGCACCTCCTTCACTCCCACTTCATCCCTTTTTCACCTGTACCACTCCCCCTGTTCCCCCCTCTTCATCCTTCTTTCACCTGCACCTCTTCCCCTGTTCCCCCTCTTCATCCCTGTTTCACCTGCACCTCTCCCCCTGTTCCCCCCTCTTCATCCCTCTTTCACCTGCACCTCTTCCCCGGTTCCCCCCTCTTCATCCCTGTTTCACCTGCACCACTCCCCCTGTTCCCCCTCCTCATGCCTGTTTCACATGAACCACTTCCCCTGTTCCCCCTCTTTGGGATGAAGAGCCCTCCTGGCTGCCTGGGTTCGAATCCTTCATTGGTGTGGAGTTTTCAATTGTGTATTAGCTTGGGGACCATTCAATCTTGTTCCCAATCCTTATATTGTTATATATATATATATATATATATATATATATATATATATATATATATATATATATATATATATTATTAGAGAAGAGAAGAAAATATCAAGGTGGTCAGTGAGGATCCAAAAGGTCTTCTCTGAGTACTCTTTATTTTCTTCTCCGAAGCTATGGGTTCCTACACTTGCACCAGAGGTGGTACCCCTTTTAGGTTTAAATATATATATATATATATATATATATATATATATATATATATATATATATATATATATATATTAATATATATATATATATATATATATATATATATATATATATATATATATATATATATATATATATATATATATTGTATTATAATAATTAGGAATAAAATTTTTTTATTCTTTTATGTGTCATTGACATCTTTTTAATTTTTTTTATTCAATTTATTATTTTTTATTATATTTTCATTCATTTAATAATTGTTATGATTCGATTTTTAGTTCGTCATGTATTTACTTATTGTTTATATATACATATATATATATATATACATATATATATATATATATATATATATATATATATATAAATATATATATATATATATATATATATATATATATATATATATATATATATATATATATATATATATATATATATATATATATATGTATATATATATGTATTTTCTTTAAAAAATTTATATTTATAAATATATATGTATATCTAAATATTGATATGAGCCTGTATGGATATGGACCCTTTGGGTCCAGGAGGCCATCTGTGTCCCCTCAGATGGTCTCCCTTATCACAGTTTGTGTCTATGGATGTGTCAGTGTGTGAGTGTGAGTGTCACTGAGTGTCCGGGTGAGTGTGGGTGTCCCTGTGAGTGTCCGGATGATTATGTGTCCTGTTATATCTGTGGTTTTAGGAGGCCATCTGTGTCCCCTCAGATGGTCTCACTTATCACAGTCAATGGATGTGTGTGTGTGTGAGTGTCCCTGTGAATGTTAGGATAAGGGTGTGTGTGTGTGTGTGTGTGTCCGGATTTGTGTGAGGTTTGGTTCCAGGAACCATTTGTGTCCCTCCTCCCCCAAATCTCCTCCCTTATTCCCACCGTGGGTTCGAATCCCAGGTGATTAGACCTACCCAGGTCTATGGATCCAAGGTATCCATCCGTGGGCCCAACGGATTTCACCCCTTCCCCACTTTCCTAGGGCCAGGCCAATTCCAGCTATCCAGGGAACCTGTCGAAACAGAGGCAGCTACAGGAGGGGACACACAAATATTTGTGCCCTGCAGTTACACAACCGTTCCGACAGGCTCGATCGCAATCTATCCAGATGAGAACACGTTCTCCTCCGACTAGACCACGCTGGAGTCGCTGTATGTTTAAAATTTGGTTCCTTTATTTATAGTTAGTATTTTTGGTGTATTAATTGACTTGTTTTATATTTTTAATGACTTAGGTAGAGTGATTTAGGGAGTGGGGGGAGGTGGGGGGGTGGGGTGGTAGCGTGTGTAGTAGATTATACGAGATCGTGGTTAGTTAGTATTTATCTAGTTGTATTCACCTAGTTGTTCTCGCGAGGGTTGAGCTCTGCTCTTTCGGCCCGCCTCTCAACTGTCAATCAATCAATTTTTACTAGCTAATAAAAAAAAATCCACATACACACACCCAGGAAGCAGTCCGTAACAGGTGTCTAATGCCCAAGTACCTATGTACTGCTAGGTAAGAGGAGCATCAGAATGAATGAAACTCTGCTGATTTTCGTTTGCGCTATCACCGGGGGATCGAACTTTGACCCTAGGATTACGAGTCGAGAGCGCTGTCCACTCACCTATAAAGCCCCGTAGTGTGTGTATTGGTGCAAAAGATTATTTGGGAGAGGTTAATGGAAAGCAATGATGTTTGGTGGCCTTGAAGGCGCTGGAAGAGGGTTGCCAGTTATGAATTTAAATTTTAAATTTCTTAAGATAGGATATATATGCAAAAGACGTTGTGAGAGATAGTAAGAAAAGTGTTTCTGACTGAGGTTAGGTACTGTGTGATTGACTTGTATGTTAGGAAAAAGAATATTTATCAGAAACATAGATGTTCTTTAGAAATGTTTGTTTGCAAATAGTTGCAAATTATTTTGTAAAAACCCAATGGTTACCGTACCTTGAACAAACACACGTGAGCACAATTAGTCGACGGAGGTCAGAGAGTGAGAGTGAACAGCGAAACAGTAACAAAAAATGTGACAATAATGGGAAACTATGTCATTCAAACGTATACATGTTAACCATATAAATTACAGTAACACGAAACGCGCGCATACGTACATATGTCAATCAATTTACATAAATAAATATTTACTAATATGTACCTTTAAACTGACTGTACACATGTCAGTTTAATTACAGGTACACATAAACACATATAGCTTCACGTGTCTGTCGGTCATGACAATAGTACATATGGATACGAACACAAAACAGTCCATTATCAACTAGTGTGTGTGTGTGTGTGTATTCTCTCATGGTTCTGTTTGCAGGGGTTGAGCTCTGGCTCTTTGGTCCCGCCTCTGTGTGTGTGTGTGTGTGTGTGTGTGTGTGTGTGTGTGTGTGTGTGTGTGTGTTTTATCCTTATATTTACTATATGTATCTGCAGAATCGAGTTATTAGCTCTTGGACCCCGCCTATCAAATAAATGTATTTATCCTCTTTTATATCTACTACATCTATTTCTCTCTAACTAAAACACACAAACACACACACACACACACATATACACGCACACACACACACAATCAGGAGGCCTAACGTCTAAATTGAGAGAGCTCGATGGTTATAATCCTATTGGTCCCCGATCGAATCCCGGGGAATTTGCAATAGCAAATCGAAAGATATTCTTTAACCTGATTCGACTGTTCACCTAGCACAAATGTATCCATCAATGTATCCATCTATCTATCTATCTACTTATATCTGTCAATCCATCAATCTATCTTCCCATTAAACCAACCATTTATCATAATATACATCTATCTATCCATGTATCCGTCCATCAACTCATATTTCTATCCATTCATCTAGTCATCTGTCTTTCCATCCATCAACTCATCTATGCATCCGTCTATCCGTCAATATATATATTTAGCAATCAATGTATCCATCCATCTATCTACCTATATAAATTTTCCATTAATCTATCCATTTATCATAACCATCTATCAACACCCTCCCCACTCCCTCTCCTATTTTACTACCAAACTCCCTCCTCTCGTTCTGGCACCTTCTCCTTCCCTTTTCCTCCCTCTCATAAACCTGCTCATCCTCCATCCTTCTGCCCTTCCCACTCCCGTCCCTATCCCATCCCGCCCTTCCCATCGTCTTCCCTCTCGCCGCAGATCCATCCCTTCGTTCTCATTCCTTCCGCCGCTTCTCACTCTCGCCCTTCCCTCTGTCTTTCCTCCCTCCCGTTGCTAGTCCTTCCCTTCGTTCACTCACCTTCCCTTCTTACCCATCATGTAGTCTTACCTCCCGCCGCCAGCCCTTCCCATCGTCCTTCATCCTACATCACACTCTCTGCCCCCCTTCCTGCACCTCCTTCACTCCCACTTCATCCCTTTTTCACCTGTACCACTCCCCCTGTTCCCCACTCTTCATCCTTCTTTCACCTGCACCTCTTCCCCTGTTCCCCCTCTTCATCCCTGTTTCACCTGCACCTCTCCCCCTGTTCCCCCCTCTTCATCCCTCTTTCACCTGCACCTCTTCCCCGGTTCCCCCCTCTTCATCCCTGTTTCACCTGCACCACTCCCCCTGTTCCCCCTCCTCATGCCTGTTTCACATGCACCACTTCCCCTGTTCCCCCTCTTTGGGATGAAGAGCCCTCCTGGCTGCCTGGGTTCGAATCCTTCATTGGTGTGGAGTTTTCAATTGTGTATTAGCTTGGGGACCATTCAATCTTGTTCCCAATCCATATATTGTTATATATATATATATATATATATATATATATATATATATATATATATATATATATATATATATATATATATATATATATATATATATATATATATATATATATATATATATATATATTAGAGAAGAGAAGAAAATATCAAGGTGGTCAGTGAGGATCCAAAAGGTCTTCTCTGAGTACTCTTTATTTTCTTCTCCGAAGCTATGGGTCCCTACACTTGCACCAGAGGTGGTACCCCTTTTAGGTTTAAATATATATATATATATATATATATATATATATATATATATATATATATATATATATATATATATATATATATATATATTAATATATATATATATATATATATATTGTATTATAATAATTAGGAATAAAATATTTTTATTCTTTTATGTGTCATTGACATCTTTTTAATTTTTTTTATTCAATTTATTATTTTTTATTATATTTTCATTCATTTAATAATTGTTATGATTCGATTTTTAGTTCGTCATGTATTTACTTATTGTTTATATATACATATATATATATATACATATATATATATATATATATATATATATATATATATATATATATATATATATATATATATATGTATATATATATGTATTTTCTTTAAAAAATTTATATTTATAAATATATATGTATATCTAAATATTGATATGAGCCTGTATGGATATGGACCCTTTGGGTCCAGGAGGCCATCTGTGTCCCCTCAGATGGTCTCCCTTATCACAGTTTGTGTCTATGGATGTGTCAGGGTGTGAGTGTGAGTGCCACTGAGTGTCCGGGTGAGTGTGCGTGTCCCTGTGAGTGTCCGGATGATTATGTGTCCTGTTATATCTGTGGTTTTAGGAGGCCATCTGTGTCCCCTCAGATGGTCTCACTTATCACAGTCAATGGATGTGTGTGTGTGTGAGTGTCCCTGTGAATGTTAGGATAAGGGTGTGTGTGTGTGTGTGTGTGTCCGGATTTGTGTGAGGTTTGGTTCCAGGAACCATTTGTGTCCCTCCTCCCCCAAATCTCCTCCCTTATTCCCACCGTGGGTTCGAATCCCAGGTGATTAGACCTACCCAGGTCTATGGATCCAAGGTATCCATCCGTGGGCCCAACGGATTTCACCCCTTCCCCACTTTCCTAGGGCCAGGCCAATTCCAGCTATCCAGGGAACCTGTCGAAACAGAGGCAGCTACAGGAGGGGACACACAAATATTTGTGCCCTGCAGTTACACAACCGTTCCGACAGGCTCGATCGCAATCTATCCAGATGAGAACACGTTCTCCTCCGACTAGACCACGCTGGAGTCGCTGTATGTTTAAAATTTGGTTCCTTTATTTATAGTTAGTATTTTTGGTGTATTAATTGACTTGTTTTATATTTTTAATGACTTAGGTAGAGTGATTTAGGGAGTGGGGGGAGGTGGGGGGGGATGGGTGGTAGCGTGTGTAGTAGATTATACGAGATCGTGGTTAGTTAGTATTTATCTAGTTGTGTTCACCTAGTTGTTCTCGCGAGGGTTGAGCTCTGCTCTTTCGGCCCGCCTCTCAACTGTCAATCAATCAATTTTTACTAGCTAATAAAAAAAAAATCCACATACACACACCCAGGAAGCAGTCCGTAACAGGTGTCTAATGCCCAAGTACCTATGTACTGCTAGGTAAGAGGAGCATCAGAATGAATGAAACTCTGCTGATTTTCGTTTGCGCTATCACCGGGGGATCGAACTTTGACCCTAGGATTACGAGTCGAGAGCGCTGTCCACTCACCTATAAAGCCCCGTAGTGTGTGTATTGGTGCAAAAGATTATTTGGGAGAGGTTAATGGAAAGCAATGATGTTTGGTGGCCTTGAAGGCGCTGGAAGAGGGTTGCCAGTTATGAATTTAAATTTTAAATTTCTTAAGATAGGATATATATGCAAAAGACGTTGTGAGAGATAGTAAGAAAAGTGTTTCTGACTGAGGTTAGGTACTGTGTGATTGACTTGTATGTTAGGAAAAAGAATATTTATCAGAAACATAGATGTTCTTTAGAAATGTTTGTTTGCAAATAGTTGCAAATTATTTTGTAAAAACCCAATGGTTACCGTACCTTGAACAAACACACGTGAGCACAATTAGTCGACGGAGGTCAGAGAGTGAGAGTGAACAGCGAAACAGTAACAAAAAATGTGACAATAATGGGAAACTATGTCATTCAAACGTATACATGTTAACCATATAAATTACAGTAACACGAAACGCGCGCATACGTACATATGTCAATCAATTTACATAAATAAATATTTACTAATATGTACCTTTAAACTGACTGTACACATGTCAGTTTAATTACAGGTACACATAAACACATATAGCTTCACGTGTCTGTCGGTCATGACAATAGTACATATGGATACGAACACAAAACAGTCCATTATCAACTAGTGTGTGTGTATGTGTGTATTCTCTCATGGTTCTGTTTGCAGGGGTTGAGCTCTGGCTCTTTGGTCCCGCCTCTGTGTGTGTGTGTGTGTGTGTGTGTGTGTGTGTGTGTGTTTTATCCTTATATTTACTATATGTATCTGCAGAATCGAGTTATTAGCTCTTGGACCCCGCCTATCAAATAAATGTATTTATCCTCTTTTATATCTACTACATCTATTTCTCTCTAACTAAAACACACAAACACACACACACACACATATACACGCACACACACACACAATCAGGAGGCCTAACGTCTAAATTGAGAGAGCTCGATGGTTATAATCCTATTGGTCCCCGATCGAATCCCGGTTGATGCAATAGCAAATCGAAAGATATTCTTTAACCTGATTCGACTGTTCACCTAGCACAAATGTATCCATCAATGTATCCATCTATCTATCTATCTACTTATATCTGTCAATCCATCAATCTATCTTCCCATTAAACCAACCATTTATCATAATATACATCTATCTATCCATGTATCCGTCCATCAACTCATATTTCTATCCATTCATCTAGTCATCTGTCTTTCCATCCATCAACTCATCTATGCATCCGTCTATCCGTCAATATATATATTTAGCAATCAATGTATCCATCCATCTATCTACCTATATAAATTTTCCATTAATCTATCCATTTATCATAACCATCTATCAACACCCTCCCCACTCCCTCTCCTATTTTACTACCAAACTCCCTCCTCTCGTTCTGGCACCTTCTCCTTCCCTTTTCCTCCCTCTCATAAACCTGCTCATCCTCCATCCTTCTGCCCTTCCCACTCCCGCCCCTATCCCATCCCGCCCTTCCCATCGTCTTCCCTCTCGCCGCAGATCCATCCCTTCGTTCTCATTCCTTCCGCCGCTTCTCACTCTCGCCCTTCCCTCTGTCTTTCCTCCCTCCCGTTGCTAGTCCTTCCCTTCGTTCACTCACCTTCCCTTCTTACCCATCATGTAGTCTTACCTCCCGCCGCCAGCCCTTCCCATCGTCCTTCATCCTACATCACACTCTCTGCCCCCCTTCCTGCACCTCCTTCACTCCCACTTCATCCCTTTTTCACCTGTACCACTCCCCCTGTTCCCCACTCTTCATCCTTCTTTCACCTGCACCTCTTCCCCTGTTCCCCCTCTTCATCCCTGTTTCACCTGCACCTCTCCCCCTGTTCCCCCCTCTTCATCCCTCTTTCACCTGCACCTCTTCCCCGGTTCCCCCCTCTTCATCCCTGTTTCACCTGCACCACTCCCCCTGTTCCCCCTCCTCATGCCTGTTTCACATGCACCACTTCCCCTGTTCCCCCTCTTTGGGATGAAGAGCCCTCCTGGCTGCCTGGGTTCGAATCCTTCATTGGTGTGGAGTTTTCAATTGTGTATTAGCTTGGGGACCATTCAATCTTGTTCCCAATCCATATATTGTTATATATATATATATATATATATATATATATATATATATATATATATATATATATATATATATATATATATATATATTAGAGAAGAGAAGAAAATATCAAGGTGGTCAGTGAGGATCCAAAAGGTCTTCTCTGAGTACTCTTTATTTTCTTCTCCGAAGCTATGGGTCCCTACACTTGCACCAGAGGTGGTACCCCTTTTAGGTTTAAATATATATATATATATATATATATATATATATATATATATATATATATATATATATATATATATATTAATATATATATATATATATATATTGTATTATAATAATTAGGAATAAAATATTTTTATTCTTTTATGTGTCATTGACATCTTTTTAATTTTTTTTATTCAATTTATTATTTTTTATTATATTTTCATTCATTTAATAATTGTTATGATTCGATTTTTAGTTCGTCATGTATTTACTTATTGTTTATATATACATATATATATATATACATATATATATATATATATATATATATATATATATATATATATATATATATATATATATATATATATATGTATATATATATGTATTTTCTTTAAAAAATTTATATTTATAAATATATATGTATATCTAAATATTGATATGAGCCTGTATGGATATGGACCCTTTGGGTCCAGGAGGCCATCTGTGTCCCCTCAGATGGTCTCCCTTATCACAGTTTGTGTCTATGGATGTGTCAGGGTGTGAGTGTGAGTGTCACTGAGTGTCCGGGTGAGTGTGCGTGTCCCTGTGAGTGTCCGGATGATTATGTGTCCTGTTATATCTGTGGTTTTAGGAGGCCATCTGTGTCCCCTCAGATGGTCTCACTTATCACAGTCAATGGATGTGTGTGTGTGTGAGTGTCCCTGTGAATGTTAGGATAAGGGTGTGTGTGTGTGTGTGTGTGTCCGGATTTGTGTGAGGTTTGGTTCCAGGAACCATTTGTGTCCCTCCTCCCCCAAATCTCCTCCCTTATTCCCACCGTGGGTTCGAATCCCAGGTGATTAGACCTACCCAGGTCTATGGATCCAAGGTATCCATCCGTGGGCCCAACGGATTTCACCCCTTCCCCACTTTCCTAGGGCCAGGCCAATTCCAGCTATCCAGGGAACCTGTCGAAACAGAGGCAGCTACAGGAGGGGACACACAAATATTTGTGCCCTGCAGTTACACAACCGTTCCGACAGGCTCGATCGCAATCTATCCAGATGAGAACACGTTCTCCTCCGACTAGACCACGCTGGAGTCGCTGTATGTTTAAAATTTGGTTCCTTTATTTATAGTTAGTATTTTTGGTGTATTAATTGACTTGTTTTATATTTTTAATGACTTAGGTAGAGTGATTTAGGGAGTGGGGGGAGGTGGGGGGGGATGGGTGGTAGCGTGTGTAGTAGATTATACGAGATCGT
Organism: Procambarus clarkii; assembly: GCF_040958095.1. Lineage (NCBI taxonomy): Eukaryota > Metazoa > Arthropoda > Malacostraca > Decapoda > Cambaridae > Procambarus > Procambarus clarkii. The sequence goes on from NW_027189350.1 coordinate 13,543, forward strand.
GGTTAGTTAGTATTTATCTAGTTGTGTTCACCTAGTTGTTCTCGCGAGGGTTGAGCTCTGCTCTTTCGGCCCGCCTCTCAACTGTCAATCAATCAATTTTTACTAGCTAATAAAAAAAAAATCCACATACACACACCCAGGAAGCAGTCCGTAACAGGTGTCTAATGCCCAAGTACCTATGTACTGCTAGGTAAGAGGAGCATCAGAATGAATGAAACTCTGCTGATTTTCGTTTGCGCTATCACCGGGGGATCGAACTTTGACCCTAGGATTACGAGTCGAGAGCGCTGTCCACTCACCTATAAAGCCCCGTAGTGTGTGTATTGGTGCAAAAGATTATTTGGGAGAGGTTAATGGAAAGCAATGATGTTTGGTGGCCTTGAAGGCGCTGGAAGAGGGTTGCCAGTTATGAATTTAAATTTTAAATTTCTTAAGATAGGATATATATGCAAAAGACGTTGTGAGAGATAGTAAGAAAAGTGTTTCTGACTGAGGTTAGGTACTGTGTGATTGACTTGTATGTTAGGAAAAAGAATATTTATCAGAAACATAGATGTTCTTTAGAAATGTTTGTTTGCAAATAGTTGCAAATTATTTTGTAAATACCCAATGGTTACCGTACCTTGAACAAACACACGTGAGCACAATTAGTCGACGGAGGTCAGAGAGTGAGAGTGAACAGCGAAACAGTAACAAAAAATGTGACAATAATGGGAAACTATGTCATTCAAACGTATACATGTTAACCATATAAATTACAGTAACACGAAACGCGCGCATACGTACATATGTCAATCAATTTACATAAATAAATATTTACTAATATGTACCTTTAAACTGACTGTACACATGTCAGTTTAATTACAGGTACACATAAACACATATAGCTTCACGTGTCTGTCGGTCATGACAATAGTACATATGGATACGAACACAAAACAGTCCATTATCAACTAGTGTGTGTGTATGTGTGTATTCTCTCATGGTTCTGTTTGCAGGGGTTGAGCTCTGGCTCTTTGGTCCCGCCTCTGTGTGTGTGTGTGTGTGTGTGTGTGTGTGTGTGTGTGTGTGTGTGTGTTTTATCCTTATATTTACTATATGTATCTGCAGAATCGAGTTATTAGCTCTTGGACCCCGCCTATCAAATAAATGTATTTATCCTCTTTTATATCTACTACATCTATTTCTCTCTAACTAAAACACACAAACACACACACACACACATATACACGCACACACACACACAATCAGGAGGCCTAACGTCTAAATTGAGAGAGCTCGATGGTTATAATCCTATTGGTCCCCGATCGAATCCCGGTTGATGCAATAGCAAATCGAAAGATATTCTTTAACCTGATTCGACTGTTCACCTAGCACAAATGTATCCATCAATGTATCCATCTATCTATCTATCTACTTATATCTGTCAATCCATCAATCTATCTTCCCATTAAACCAACCATTTATCATAATATACATCTATCTATCCATGTATCCGTCCATCAACTCATATTTCTATCCATTCATCTAGTCATCTGTCTTTCCATCCATCAACTCATCTATGCATCCGTCTATCCGTCAATATATATATTTAGCAATCAATGTATCCATCCATCTATCTACCTATATAAATTTTCCATTAATCTATCCATTTATCATAACCATCTATCAACACCCTCCCCACTCCCTCTCCTATTTTACTACCAAACTCCCTCCTCTCGTTCTGGCACCTTCTCCTTCCCTTTTCCTCCCTCTCATAAACCTGCTCATCCTCCATCCTTCTGCCCTTCCCACTCCCGCCCCTATCCCATCCCGCCCTTCCCATCGTCTTCCCTCTCGCCGCAGATCCATCCCTTCGTTCTCATTCCTTCCGCCGCTTCTCACTCTCGCCCTTCCCTCTGTCTTTCCTCCCTCCCGTTGCTAGTCCTTCCCTTCGTTCACTCACCTTCCCTTCTTACCCATCATGTAGTCTTACCTCCCGCCGCCAGCCCTTCCCATCGTCCTCCATCCTACATCACACTCTCTGCCCCCCTTCCTGCACCTCCTTCACTCCCACTTCATCCCTTTTTCACCTGTACCACTCCCCCTGTTCCCCACTCTTCATCCTTCTTTCACCTGCACCTCTTCCCCTGTTCCCCCTCTTCATCCCTGTTTCACCTGCACCTCTCCCCCTGTTCCCCCCTCTTCATCCCTCTTTCACCTGCACCTCTTCCCCGGTTCCCCCCTCTTCATCCCTGTTTCACCTGCACCACTCCCCCTGTTCCCCCTCCTCATGCCTGTTTCACATGCACCACTTCCCCTGTTCCCCCTCTTTGGGATGAAGAGCCCTCCTGGCTGCCTGGGTTCGAATCCTTCATTGGTGTGGAGTTTTCAATTGTGTATTAGCTTGGGGACCATTCAATCTTGTTCCCAATCCATATATTGTTATATATATATATATATATATATATATATATATATATATATATATATATATATATATATATATATATATATATATATATATATATATATATATATATATTAGAGAAGAGAAGAAAATATCAAGGTGGTCAGTGAGGATCCAAAAGGTCTTCTCTGAGTACTCTTTATTTTCTTCTCCGAAGCTATGGGTCCCTACACTTGCACCAGAGGTGGTACCCCTTTTAGGTTTAAATATATATATATATATATATATATATATATATATATATATATATATATATATATATATATTAATATATATATATATATATATATTGTATTATAATAATTAGGAATAAAATATTTTTATTCTTTTATGTGTCATTGACATCTTTTTAATTTTTTTTATTCAATTTATTATTTTTTATTATATTTTCATTCATTTAATAATTGTTATGATTCGATTTTTAGTTCGTCATGTATTTACTTATTGTTTATATATACATATATATATATATACATATATATATATATATATATATATATATATATATATATATATATATATATATATATATATATATATATATATGTATATATATATGTATTTTCTTTAAAAAATTTATATTTATAAATATATATGTATATCTAAATATTGATATGAGCCTGTATGGATATGGACCCTTTGGGTCCAGGAGGCCATCTGTGTCCCCTCAGATGGTCTCCCTTATCACAGTTTGTGTCTATGGATGTGTCAGGGTGTGAGTGTGAGTGTCACTGAGTGTCCGGGTGAGTGTGCGTGTCCCTGTGAGTGTCCGGATGATTATGTGTCCTGTTATATCTGTGGTTTTAGGAGGCCATCTGTGTCCCCTCAGATGGTCTCACTTATCACAGTCAATGGATGTGTGTGTGTGTGAGTGTCCCTGTGAATGTTAGGATAAGGGTGTGTGTGTGTGTGTGTGTGTCCGGATTTGTGTGAGGTTTGGTTCCAGGAACCATTTGTGTCCCTCCTCCCCCAAATCTCCTCCCTTATTCCCACCGTGGGTTCGAATCCCAGGTGATTAGACCTACCCAGGTCTATGGATCCAAGGTATCCATCCGTGGGCCCAACGGATTTCACCCCTTCCCCACTTTCCTAGGGCCAGGCCAATTCCAGCTATCCAGGGAACCTGTCGAAACAGAGGCAGCTACAGGAGGGGACACACAAATATTTGTGCCCTGCAGTTACACAACCGTTCCGACAGGCTCGATCGCAATCTATCCAGATGAGAACACGTTCTCCTCCGACTAGACCACGCTGGAGTCGCTGTATGTTTAAAATTTGGTTCCTTTATTTATAGTTAGTATTTTTGGTGTATTAATTGACTTGTTTTATATTTTTAATGACTTAGGTAGAGTGATTTAGTTCAGATTTAGAGTTCACACTTAAGTGTGAACTCTTAATCTGGCTCAATACCTCACCTATACTCTGTGCTTCATCAGAGTTGATATACAGCTACAATAGCTCGTATTTTCGCTCATTGCTTATATTTTCTGTTATTCATAAACCCGATCAAACCATCCTAACCTAACCTATCCTAACTTATTATATATAACAAAACAATACATTCTACAGACCAGTTATTGTTGTTGTTTAGTGACATCGTGAAAAGCGACCTCAGGTATAGGGATAAGGTATTGATGGTCATTAGCATATAGGTGTGAAGGTATTACAGCACCTGACTGGTCAACTATGTGTGACGTCACCAGACAACCAATGCGACCTTTGGCGTCCTACTAGCATGTGTATTTAATGTTATTATTCAAAAATGACTAGACTAACCATCCCCACCTAACCTAATCAGAGGACTGAGAATATACATTTTAGTCATTCCCAACTGTAATCATTATTCAGTGATAAGTTCAAAAGTATAACAGAAGCCCAAATGTCGTACTGCAATTTAAGCAGAATCGTACATCTGGCAGCATAGCAGGTGAGCTGAACATAAGAATAAAGGTAACTGCAAAAGTCCTATTGGCCCATACGAGGCAGCTCCTATATATTTCCACCCAATCTCATTCATGTCCACCCTATGCTTAAAACAACCAAGGGATCCCACTTAAAGTATTAGTTTACAATAATAGTTTTAATAAATAGCTCTTATTCTAGTTTTATACACAACAGCAATTATGAAACCCTATAGCTAGATATTCTACTATAATCCACAAGTAGTTACCACACATCTGGCAGTACAGCGGATTAGTGGCTGTGTTCATAGGCTAGTCAACTGTCCTCACATCCATCAAATAGATATCCAAATGTCGCACCTCAATTCATCCATCTAGCAACTCAGCTGGATGTTAGCCACTATATTCATAGGCTAATCATTTCTACACCTCAAAAAATCCTAGTCTTGCTACGCAAATCAGCTAACTTGTTTCTAAACCAACACTCGCAAATACAAGCATACATACCTACTTATACTCCACAACCTATACATTCATAGAGAATAGCCTAGTTTTTTGCCACCATTTCCCCATTAATCAGATGCAATTTATGCCATGCACACAGAAAATACAGCATCTACACACCAAATATTCCATTTATGCACAAAATATATTATTTACACTCAAAATATGTCATCACACAAAAATATGTCATTTATAGACAAAAATATAACATTTACATGCAAAAATATGTCAGTTGGACATGAAAATGTAGCATTTACACAATATTGCATGGACACTCAGAGTATGACATTTACACAAAGTACGGTATTTTGCACAAATATATCAAAATGCTTATGCATTTAGACAATCAAAAATGCGCTTTCACTAAAATTACACAATTTCACAAACATAATTTTCACAAAATACCTACACATTGTCTCATAAACCAAAATACACTTACACCACTAAGGTCTATTTAATCAGATTACAGAGCTTACACAAAATACACAATTTTCACACAAAAATACAGTTGCACCAGTTCCACTTCAACAAATTAAAAACACAACTTGCATAAATGCACTATTATCACAAAAATTATTATAAAACATGGACAATTGTTACACAGTTTGTGTAATTATTTGACATCTTTGCACAATTAATACAAGAAAACGTGCTATATAATTACTCAACTTGCACAATGACAATCAATACACAAAGGTATAAATAAACAATTCGTCCATATGCAATTACACAACATGTGCAATTAATACACAACATATACAAATATTACACATCTTTCATAATTATTACACAACTTGTACAAATGCATATCTAGCACAAATACGTACAATACATAACTACCCCAAATATGAAAATACACAACTAGCATAAATACAGGATTTACACAAATACAATTGCGACATTTACACAACTTGCTCAAAAATATAATCAATACACAACTTACCAAAATATGAACAATACATAACTAGCACATATTCATTAAATACACAACTAAGCAATTTCCGCAAATACACATACAAAAACATATACAATTAATACATACAACTTTCACAAAACAATACACAATTTATAGAAATATAATCAATACATAATTGCAATAATCATACAACTTATGCAAAATACATAATCTGCACAATTAATACGCAAGTATATTAATTGTGCTATATATGTACAAACACAACCAACTAGGTCAAACAATACACAATTTGCATGATATTTTTTTTCTGGGTATATTTAGGACATTAATTATAATATGCTGAGTTTAACCAACTCCCCAAAAGTCAGAATTTCACATATAAAAATGGTGCATATGACTTCCGATGAGCTCAATATATAACACATTCTTTTTCCATTAAGATATCAACATTACTAGTGCTAAACTATTCATCTAACATATGTCCACTGTTTTTATATCTTATTAATACCTTCCTTGTTACATCCTCTCCAATCAGACCACCCATATTTATGTATTTATTCAAACCATCTAACAGACTTATTTGTTCTAGCCTTAGTTATGTTAGGGCAGGTGGGGTTAGGTGAAGTCAGTATTTTCTATGATAATTTTAGACAAATTTGCTATATCTTATCAAAATGCATCCTGTTAAAACTTAAATTCATCTAAATCTATCAAAAATATACTTATACTACGCAAATTTGACTAATTCAACCTAGCTAAACTAACTAAATATGAGCATCCCATATCCTCACATACAAGCCTATGTCGCCTCTGTCCATACATTATATGAGTCTGCCATATAGCTCGAACCCCAAATAGGAAAATTTACACTATTTCATAAACATACTAGTTCATTACCCTAAGATATTATATATGTCCTTCCATACACGACCTCACCTAACCTGACCTAGCATATCCAACCCTGGATTTGTTAAAGTTGGCGAAATTTATGCTATGCCACCTAAATTACGCCTAATTGAAGGCATTTTCCACCAAATATACCCAAATGTTGTGTATCATAGCATCGCCAAAGCCCATTTTCTCCGATTCCATACTACCCTACACAACCTCACCTAACCTGACCTAGCATATCCAAACCTAGATTTGGTTAAAGTCGGCGAAATTTATGCTATGCCACCTAAATTTGACCATATATACCCAAATGTTTCATATCACAGCACTGCCAAAGCCCATTTTTACCTACATTTTCTCCTATTCCATCCTACCCTATGCAACCTTACCTAACCTATCCTACCATATCCAAACCTAGATTTGGTTAAAGTCTGCGAAATTTAAGCTATCCCACCTAAATTCTGTCTAATTTAAGGCAATTCCCACCAAATATATCCAAATGTTCTGTATCACAGCACTGCCAAAGCCCATTTTTACCTACATTTTCTCCTATTCCATCCTACCCTACGCAACCATACCTAACCTATCCTAGCATATCCAAACCTAGATTTGGTTAAAGTCGGCAAAATTTAAGCTATCCCACCTAAATTCTATCTAATTTAAGGCAATTCCCACCAAATATATCCAAATGTTCTGTATCACAGCACTGCCAAAGCCCATTTTTACCTACATTTTCTCCTATTCCATCCTACCCTATGCAACCTTACCTAACCTATCCTAGCATATCCAAACCTAGATTTGGTTAAAGTCGGCGAAATTTAAGTTATCCCATATAAATTTGACCTAATTTAAGACAATTTCCACCAAATATACCCAAAAATGTTTTGGAACATAGCACGGCCAAAGCTCATTTTAGCTGAGTTTTCACCTATTCCAACCTGCCCTAGACAACCCTACCCATCCTCTCCTGGCATATCCAAAGTCAGATTTGATTATAGTTGGCAAAATTTATGCCTTTCCCACCTAAATTGTACCTAATTTACGCCAATTTCCACCGAATATACCCAAATGTTTTGTATCTTAGCATGGACAAAGTTCATTTCACCCAAGTTTTCACCTATTCCATCTTACCTCACACAGCCTCACCTAACCTGACCTAGCATATCCCAAGCTAGATTTGATTAGAGTTCGTTAAATTTATGCTTACTCACCAAAATTCAACATAATTTAAGACAATTTCTACCCAAAATGATTTGTTACATAGCTCGGCCAAAGACCATTTACCCGAGTTTTAACACATTCCAACCTACCCTACATAGCCTTACCTATCCCTGACCTAGCAGATTTTATTAAAGTTGGGGAAATTTAAGCTATCGCCATCAAATTGGAGACAATTCCCACCAAATACGCCTAAATGTTGTGTATCATAGCACAGCCAAAACCCATTTTACCCACATTTTCATCCATTCCATCTAAACCTGGACCTAGCCTCTGATACTACATATACTCAGAGAAGTGATGTTTTTTAGATATGAACCTAAATGCCCGTGCCTAACCTGCAAGAGTCTTGGAGCTTTGTTGAATATTTTATCTATTTTTCTTCAAAAACTGAAGTTTTGGATATGAACCTATCCGCACTGTGCCTAACCTGCTAGGTTTTTTTGTTGAACATCGTAACCATATTCATAGAAAAGTGATGTTTTGGATATGGACCTAACAGCCCCTCTCCTTTAAAACTTGGAACTGTGTTCAATATTGTAGATATAGTGTTGGGTATGTGTTTTGTTTTTACACATCAACCCAACCGTCCTGGACCTAACCTCCCTTCATCTAACTTCAAATTTATCGTAAATATGGAAGGAATGTGTTGTTTGTGCATCAACCCAACCGTCCTGGACCTAACCTCCCTTCATCTAACTTCAAATTTATCGTAAATATGGAAGGAATGTGTTGTTTGTGCATCAACCCAACCGTCCTTGACCTAACCTCCATTTATCAAACTTCAAATTTATCATAAATATGGGAGGACCGTGTTATTTGTGCATCAACCCAGCCGTCCTGGGACTAACCTCCCTTTATCTAACTTCAAATTTATTGTATTTATGGGAAGAAGGTGTTGTTTATGCATCAACCCAACCTCCCTGGACCTAACCTCTGATACACGAATCTTGGTTCAACATTGCATCATACTCATAGCATATTTTTTCCACATAATTCAACCATCCTCAACCTAACCTCTATTACCTGGGGGAGGGAGGTTAATGGAAAATATGATAATAATGGGAATTTTCTCTACATCAGTTCAACTTAACCATCCTTAACCTAACCTTAGTTAGAAAGGGATATAACTCACCAAAACTATTTAATTACCATTTACCCAATTTTCCTTATCCTAACCTATAACTATAGGGTTTAGACCCCCCTTTACCTCGAAATTATACTACATATTTAAGGTAGGAATATATTTTCACATATAAACCCAACATTCCCTAATTTTACCCTATACTATAATTTCGAGGTAAAGGGGGGTCTAAACCCTATAGTTATAGGTTAGGATAAGGAAAATTGGGTAAATGGTAATTAAATAGTTTTGGTGAGTTATATCCCTTTCTAACTAAGGTTAGGTTAAGGATGGTTAAGTTGAACTGATGTAGAGAAAATTCCCATTATTATCATATTTTCCATTAACCTCCCTCCCCCAGGTAATAGAGGTTAGGTTGAGGATGGTTGAATTATGTGGAAAAAATATGCTATGAGTATGATGCAATGTTGAACCAAGATTCGTGTATCAGAGGTTAGGTCCAGGGAGGTTGGGTTGATGCATAAACAACACCTTCTTCCCATAAATACAATAAATTTGAAGTTAGATAAAGGGAGGTTAGGCCCAGGACGGCTGGGTTGATGCACAAATAACACGGTCCTCCCATATTTATGATAAATTTTAAGTTTGATAAATGGAGGTAAGGTCAAGGACGGTTGGGTTGATGCACAAACAACACATTCCTTCCATATTTACGATAAATTTGAAGTTAGATGAAGGGAGGTTAGGTCCAGGACGGTTGGGTTGATGCACAAACAACACATTCCTTCCATATTTACGATAAATTTGAAGTTAGATGAAGGGAGGTTAGGTCCAGGACGGTTGGGTTGATGTGTAAAAACAAAACACATACCCAACACTATATCTACAATATTGAACACAGTTCCAAGTTTTAAAGGAGAGGGGCTGTTAGGTCCATATCCAAAACATCACTTTTCTATGAATATGGTTACGATGTTCAACAAAAAAACCTAGCAGGTTAGGCACAGTGCGGATAGGTTCATATCCAAAACTTCAGTTTTTGAAGAAAAATAGATAAAATATTCAACAAAGCTCCAAGACTCTTGCAGGTTAGGCACGGGCATTTAGGTTCATATCTAAAAAACATCACTTCTCTGAGTATATGTAGTATCAGAGGCTAGGTCCAGGTTTAGATGGAATGGATGAAAATGTGGGTAAAATGGGTTTTGGCTGTGCTATGATACACAACATTTAGGCGTATTTGGTGGGAATTGTCTCCAATTTGATGGCGATAGCTTAAATTTCCCCAACTTTAATAAAATCTGCTAGGTCAGGGATAGGTAAGGCTATGTAGGGTAGGTTGGAATGTGTTAAAACTCGGGTAAATGGTCTTTGGCCGAGCTATGTAACAAATCATTTTGGGTAGAAATTGTCTTAAATTATGTTGAATTTTGGTGAGTAAGCATAAATTTAACGAACTCTAATCAAATCTAGCTTGGGATATGCTAGGTCAGGTTAGGTGAGGCTGTGTGAGGTAAGATGGAATAGGTGAAAACTTGGGTGAAATGAACTTTGTCCATGCTAAGATACAAAACATTTGGGTATATTCGGTGGAAATTGGCGTAAATTAGGTACAATTTAGGTGGGAAAGGCATAAATTTTGCCAACTATAATCAAATCTGACTTTGGATATGCCAGGAGAGGATGGGTAGGGTTGTCTAGGGCAGGTTGGAATAGGTGAAAACTCAGCTAAAATGAGCTTTGGCCGTGCTATGTTCCAAAACATTTTTGGGTATATTTGGTGGAAATTGTCTTAAATTAGGTCAAATTTATATGGGATAACTTAAATTTCGCCGACTTTAACCAAATCTAGGTTTGGATATGCTAGGATAGGTTAGGTAAGGTTGCATAGGGTAGGATGGAATAGGAGAAAATGTAGGTAAAAATGGGCTTTGGCAGTGCTGTGATCTTCTTCTTGAGGTTATCTTGAGATGATTTCGGGGCTTTTTAGTGTCCCCGCGGCCCGGTCCTCGACCAGGCCTCCACCCCCAGGAAGCAGCCCGTGACAGCTGACTAACTCCCAGGTACCTATTTACTGCTAGGTAACAGGGGCATTCAGGGTGAAAGAAACTTTGCCCATTTGTTTCTGCCTCGTGCGGGAATCGAACCCGCGCCACAGAATTACGAATCCTGCGCGCTATCCACAAGGCTACGAGGCCCCTGATACAGAACATTTGGATATATTTGGTGGGAATTGCCTTAAATTAGATAGAATTTAGGTGGGATAGCTTAAATTTTGCCGACTTTAACCAAATCTAGGTTTGGATATGCTAGGATAGGTTAGGTATGGTTGCGTAGGGTAGGATGGAATAGGAGAAAATGTAGGTAAAAATGGGCTTTGGCAGTGCTGTGATACAGAACATTTGGATATATTTGGTGGGAATTGCCTTAAATTAGACAGAATTTAGGTGGGATAGCTTAAATTTCGCAGACTTTAACCAAATCTAGGTTTGGATATGGTAGGATAGGTTAGGTAAGGTTGCATAGGGTAGGATGGAATAGGAGAAAATGTAGGTAAAAATGGGCTTTGGCAGTGCTGTGATATGAAACATTTGGGTATATATGGTCAAATTTAGGTGGCATAGCATAAATTTCGCCGACTTTAACCAAATCTAGGTTTGGATATGCTAGGTCAGGTTAGGTGAGGTTGTGTAGGGTAGTATGGAATCGGAGAAAATGGGCTTTGGCGATGCTATGATACACAACATTTGGGTATATTTGGTGGAAAATGCCTTCAATTAGGCGTAATTTAGGTGGCATAGCATAAATTTCGCCAACTTTAACAAATCCAGGGTTGGATATGCTAGGTCAGGTTAGGTGAGGTCGTGTATGGAAGGACATATATAATATCTTAGGGTAATGAACTAGTATGTTTATGAAATAGTGTAAATTTTCCTATTTGGGGTTCGAGCTATATGGCAGACTCATATAATGTATGGACAGAGGCGACATAGGCTTGTATGTGAGGATATGGGATGCTCATATTTAGTTAGTTTAGCTAGGTTGAATTAGTCAAATTTGCGTAGTATAAGTATATTTTTGATAGATTTAGATGAATTTAAGTTTTAACAGGATGCATTTTGATAAGATATAGCAAATTTGTCTAAAATTATCATAGAAAATACTGACTTCACCTAACCCCACCTGCCCTAACATAACTAAGGCTAGAACAAATAAGTCTGTTAGATGGTTTGAATAAATACATAAATATGGGTGGTCTGATTGGAGAGGATGTAACAAGGAAGGTATTAATAAGATATAAAAACAGTGGACATATGTTAGATGAATAGTTTAGCACTAGTAATGTTGATATCTTAATGGAAAAAGAATGTGTTATATATTGAGCTCATCGGAAGTCATATGCACCATTTTTATATGTGAAATTCTGACTTTTGGGGAGTTGGTTAAACTCAGCATATTATAATTAATGTCCTAAATATACCCAGAAAAAAAATATCATGCAAATTGTGTATTGTTTGACCTAGTTGGTTGTGTTTGTACATATATAGCACAATTAATATACTTGCGTATTAATTGTGCAGATTATGTATTTTGCATAAGTTGTATGATTATTGCAATTATGTATTGATTATATTTCTATAAATTGTGTATTGTTTTGTGAAAGTTGTATGTATTAATTGTATATGTTTTTGTATGTGTATTTGCGGAAATTGCTTAGTTGTGTATTTAATGAATATGTGCTAGTTATGTATTGTTCATATTTTGGTAAGTTGTGTATTGATTATATTTTTGAGCAAGTTGTGTAAATGTCGCAATTGTATTTGTGTAAATCCTGTATTTATGCTAGTTGTGTATTTTCATATTTGGGGTAGTTATGTATTGTACGTATTTGTGCTAGATATGCATTTGTACAAGTTGTGTAATAATTATGAAAGATGTGTAATATTTGTATATGTTGTGTATTAATTGCACATGTTGTGTAATTGCATATGGACGAATTGTTTATTTATACCTTTGTGTATTGATTGTCATTGTGCAAGTTGAGTAATTATATAGCACGTTTTCTTGTATTAATTGTGCAAAGATGTCAAATAATTACACAAACTGTGTAACAATTGTCCATGTTTTATAATAATTTTTGTGATAATAGTGCATTTATGCAAGTTGTGTTTTTAATTTGTTGAAGTGGAACTGGTGCAACTGTATTTTTGTGTGAAAATTGTGTATTTTGTGTAAGCTCTGTAATCTGATTAAATAGACCTTAGTGGTGTAAGTGTATTTTGGTTTATGAGACAATGTGTAGGTATTTTGTGAAAATTATGTTTGTGAAATTGTGTAATTTTAGTGAAAGCGCATTTTTGATTGTCTAAATGCATAAGCATTTTGATATATTTGTGCAAAATACCGTACTTTGTGTAAATGTCATACTCTGAGTGTCCATGCAATATTGTGTAAATGCTACATTTTCATGTCCAACTGACATATTTTTGCATGTAAATGTTATATTTTTGTCTATAAATGACATATTTTTGTGTGATGACATATTTTGAGTGTAAATAATATATTTTGTGCATAAATGGAATATTTGGTGTGTAGATGCTGTATTTTCTGTGTGCATGGCATAAATTGCATCTGATTAATGGGGAAATGGTGGCAAAAAACTAGGCTATTCTCTATGAATGTATAGGTTGTGGAGTATAAGTAGGTATGTATGCTTGTATTTGCGAGTGTTGGTTTAGAAACAAGTTAGCTGATTTGCGTAGCAAGACTAGGATTTTTTGAGGTGTAGAAATGATTAGCCTATGAATATAGTGGCTAACATCCAGCTGAGTTGCTAGATGGATGAATTGAGGTGCGACATTTGGATATCTATTTGATGGATGTGAGGACAGTTGACTAGCCTATGAACACAGCCACTAATCCGCTGTACTGCCAGATGTGTGGTAACTACTTGTGGATTATAGTAGAATATCTAGCTATAGGGTTTCATAATTGCTGTTGTGTATAAAACTAGAATAAGAGCTATTTATTAAAACTATTATTGTAAACTAATACTTTAAGTGGGATCCCTTGGTTGTTTTAAGCATAGGGTGGACATGAATGAGATTGGGTGGAAATATATAGGAGCTGCCTCGTATGGGCCAATAGGACTTTTGCAGTTACCTTTATTCTTATGTTCAGCTCACCTGCTATGCTGCCAGATGTACGATTCTGCTTAAATTGCAGTACGACATTTGGGCTTCTGTTATACTTTTGAACTTATCACTGAATAATGATTACAGTTGGGAATGACTAAAATGTATATTCTCAGTCCTCTGATTAGGTTAGGTGGGGATGGTTAGTCTAGTCATTTTTGAATAATAACATTAAATGCACATGCTAGTAGGACGCCAAAGGTCGCATTGGTTGTCTGGTGACGTCACACATAGTTGACCAGTCAGGTGCTGTAATACCTTCACACCTATATGCTAATGACCATCAATACCTTATCCCTATACCTGAGGTCGCTTTTCACGATGTCACTAAACAACAACAATAACTGGTCTGTAGAATGTATTGTTTTGTTATATATAATAAGTTAGGATAGGTTAGGTTAGGATGGTTTGATCGGGTTTATGAATAACAGAAAATATAAGCAATGAGCGAAAATACGAGCTATTGTAGCTGTATATCAACTCTGATGAAGCACAGAGTATAGGTGAGGTATTGAGCCAGATTAAGAGTTCACACTTAAGTGTGAACCTCCTGGGATCCACATTTAGCGCGCCTCGCGCCGCAGAAGGCCTTATTTTAAAACATGAGAGGCTTGCTTTTACTGAATGAGATTTTTTTATTTGTTATATGCTACAGCAAGGTGTGGGAGGTATGTTTTGAGCGAATGTGAGACGTGTATGTGGTTAAGGACAATATTGGTTTACTACTGAACACGCATTGAAATCACCAATGCCCAGGGCTCTGTTTTTCATATAAACGACTGATAGCAGTTTTTCATATTATTTTTTGCCCTATGCATAATAAACAATCCTTCAAGAAAGATTGTCAAAGCTCAAATTACATTCTCTAGAACGATGACGAAGAAGAAATAGGGGTGACATGATAGAGGTGTGACTGAATGGTCATAGCAAAGGGGAATATTAATAACCTATTAAACGTATCAACATGAAACAGAATAGGAATGAATTGGATAAGTTATATATTTAGGAAAAAGACCTGGGTAAATACAGGCAGTAGGGGACGGACTTGAAAATACACACATAACTTCTTACAGTGCTGAAGTTATGTTCTTCTCTCACATACATGATCCTCTTTGATAAATGTAATGGACGATGGTTGGAAGTAAATATGAAATTAAAAATAGACTAGGGATGATGGTATTTTACATTAGGTTTCAAGGTCACTGTTGTATCGCAAAACACACGACCCATAGACCGGCTTTTTAATCCCCTTGAACATGCCGGTGCAGGAACGCTGAGGGGCTAGCTGGTGACGTCAATGACCATTGGCAATGTCTGTGCAGGGTCACTGAGCTGACGAAATTTGGGGATGACTGGAGGCGGCCGTTTAATCCCCTTGAGTGAAAATGGCAGGGGCCATAGACCGTGCTTGGGAAAATATTCACGAAAACCCAGGGGCCATAGACCGTGCTTGGGAAAATATTCAAGAAAACCCAGGGGCCATAGACCGTGCTTGGTAAAATATTCGAGAAAACCCAGGGGCCATAGACCGTGCGTGGGAAAATATTCAAGAAAACCCAGGGGCCATAGACCGTGCTTGGTAAAATATTCGAGAAAACCCAGGGGCCATAGACCGTGCGTGGGAAAATATTCGAGAAAACCCAGGGGCCATAGACCGTCCGTGGGAAAAACAAAAACGCACGGTCTATGGCATACTTCAAGTTCGTGAAACCAGGGATGCGTAGACCGTGCCCGGAAAAAAACCCAAACGCACGGTCTATGGCTCACCTGAATCTGGGATGCGTAGACCGTGCCCGGAAAAACAAAAATGCACAGTCTATGACATACTTCAAGTTTGTGAAACCAGGGATGCGTAGACCGTGCCTGGAAAAAAACGAAACGCACGGTCTATGGCTCACCTGAATCCGGGATGCGTAGACCGTGCCCCGGAAAAAACCAAAACGCACAGTCTATGACATACTTCAAGTTTGTGAAACCAGGGATGCGTAGACCGTGCCTGGAAAAAAACGAAACGCACGGTCTATGGCTCACCTGAATCCGGGATGCGAAGACCGTGCCCCGGAAAAAACCAAAACGCACGGTCTATGGCCTCAATCCTACTACTCTTCCCTTCGTTCACTCACCTTCCGTTCTTACCCATCATGTAGTCTTACCTCCCGCCGCCAGCCCTTCCCATCGTCCTCCATCCTACATCACACTCTCTGCCCCCCTTCCTGCACCTCCTTCACTCCCACTTCATCCCTTTTTCACCTGTACCACTCCCCCTGTTCCCCCCTCTTCATCCTTCTTTCACCTGCACCTCTTCCCCTGTTCCCCCTCTTCATCCCTGTTTCACCTGCACCTCTCCCCCTGTTCCCCCCTCTTCATCCCTCTTTCACCTGCACCTCTTCCCCGGTTCCCCCCTCTTCATCCCTGTTTCACCTGCACCACTCCCCCTGTTCCCCCTCCTCATGCCTGTTTCACATGCACCACTTCCCCTGTTCCCCCTCTTTGGGATGAAGAGCCCTCCTGGCTGCCTGGGTTCGAATCCTTCATTGGTGTGGAGTTTTCAATTGTGTATTAGCTTGGGGACCATTCAATCTTGTTCCCAATCCATATATTGTTATATATATATATATATATATATATATATATATATATATATATATATATATATATATATATATATATATATATATATATATATATATATATATATATATATATTAGAGAAGAGAAGAAAATATCAAGGTGGTCAGTGAGGATCCATAAGATCTTCTCTGAGTACTCTTTATTTTCTTCTCCGAAGCTATGGGTCCCTACACTTGCACCAGAGGTGGTACCCCTTTTAGGTTTAAATATATATATATATATATATATATATATATATATATATATATATATATATATATATATATTTATATATATATATATATATATATATATATATATATATATATATATATATATATATATATTAATATATATATATATATATATATATATATTGTATTATAATAATTAGGAATAAAATATTTTTATTCTTTAAGTGTCATTGACATCTTTTTAATTTTTTTTATTCAATTTATTATTTTTTATTATATTTTCATTCATTTAATAATTGTTATGATTCGATTTTTAGTTCGTCATGTATTTACTTATTGTTTATATATACATATATATATATATACATATATATATATATATATATATATATATATATATATATATATATATATATATATATATATATATATATATATATATATATATATATATATATATATATGTGTATATATATATGTATTTTCTTTAAAAAATTTATATTTATAAATATATATGTATATCTAAATATTGATATGAGCCTGTATGGATATGGACCCTTTGGGTCCAGGAGGCCATCTGTGTCCCCTCAGATGGTCTCCCTTATCACAGTTTGTGTCTATGGATGTGTCAGTGTGTGAGTGTGAGTGTCACTGAGTGTCCGGGTGAGTGTGGGTGTCCCTGTGAGTGTCCGGATGATTATGTGTCCTGTTATATCTGTGGTTTTAGGAGGCCATCTGTGTCCCCTCAGATGGTCTCACTTATCACAGTCAATGGATGTGTGTGTGTGTGAGTGTCCCTGTGAATGTTAGGATAAGGGTGTGTGTGTGTGTGTGTGTGTCCGGATTTGTGTGAGGTTTGGTTCCAGGAACCATTTGTGTCCCTCCTCCCCCAAATCTCCTCCCTTATTCCCACCGTGGGTTCGAATCCCAGGTGATTAGACCTACCCAGGTCTATGGATCCAAGGTATCCATCCGTGGGCCCAACGGATTTCACCCCTTCCCCACTTTCCTAGGGCCAGGCCAATTCCAGCTATCCAGGGAACCTGTCGAAACAGAGGCAGCTACAGGAGGGGACACACAAATATTTGTGCCCTGCAGTTACACAACCGTTCCGACAGGCTCGATCGCAATCTATCCAGATGAGAACACGTTCTCCTCCGACTAGACCACGCTGGAGTCGCTGTATGTTTAAAATTTGGTTCCTTTATTTATAGTTAGTATTTTTGGTGTATTAATTGACTTGTTTTATATTTTTAATGACTTAGGTAGAGTGATTTAGGGAGTGGGGGGAGGTGGGGGGGGGGGGGGGGTGGTAGCGTGTGTAGTAGATTATACGAGATCGTGGTTAGTTAGTATTTATCTAGTTGTGTTCACCTAGTTGTTCTCGCGAGGGTTGAGCTCTGCTCTTTCGGCCCGCCTCTCAACTGTCAATCAATCAATTTTTACTAGCTAATAAAAAAAAATCCACATACACACACCCAGGAAGCAGTCCGTAACAGGTGTCTAATGCCCAAGTACCTATGTACTGCTAGGTAAGAGGAGCATCAGAATGAATGAAACTCTGCTGATTTTCGTTTGCGCTATCACCGGGGGATCGAACTTTGACCCTAGGATTACGAGTCGAGAGCGCTGTCCACTCACCTATAAAGCCCCGTAGTGTGTGTATTGGTGCAAAAGATTATTTGGGAGAGGTTAATGGAAAGCAATGATGTTTGGTGGCCTTGAAGGCGCTGGAAGAGGGTTGCCAGTTATGAATTTAAATTATAAATTTCTTAAGATAGGATATATATGCAAAAGACGTTGTGAGAGATAGTAAGAAAAGTGTTTCTGACTGAGGTTAGGTACTGTGTGATTGACTTGTATGTTAGGAAAAAGAATATTTATCAGAAACATAGATGTTCTTTAGAAATGTTTGTTTGCAAATAGTTGCAAATTATTTTGTAAAAACCCAATGGTTACCGTACCTTGAACAAACACACGTGAGCACAATTAGTCGACGGAGGTCAGAGAGTGAGAGTGAACAGCGAAACAGTAACAAAAAATGTGACAATAATGGGAAACTATGTCATTCAAACGTATACATGTTAACCATATAAATTACAGTAACACGAAACGCGCGCATACGTACATATGTCAATCAATTTACATAAATAAATATTTACTAATATGTACCTTTAAACTGACTGTACACATGTCAGTTTAATTACAGGTACACATAAACACATATAGCTTCACGTGTCTGTCGGTCATGACAATAGTACATATGGATACGAACACAAAACAGTCCATTATCAACTAGTGTGTGTGTGTGTGTGTATTCTCTCATGGTTCTGTTTGCAGGGGTTGAGCTCTGGCTCTTTGGTCCCGCCTCTGTGTGTGTGTGTGTGTGTGTGTGTGTGTGTGTGTGTGTGTGTGTGTGTGTGTGTGTGTGTGTGTGTGTGTGTGTGTGTGTGTGTGTGTGTTTTATCCTTATATTTACTATATGTATCTGCAGAATCGAGTTATTAGCTCTTGGACCCCGCCTATCAAATAAATGTATTTATCCTCTTTTATATCTACTACATCTATTTCTCTCTAACTAAAACACACAAACACACACACACACACACATATACACGCACACACACACACAATCAGGAGGCCTAACGTCTAAATTGAGAGAGCTCGATGGTTATAATCCTATTGGTCCCCGATCGAATCCCGGTTGATGCAATAGCAAATCGAAAGATATTCTTTAACCTGATTCGACTGTTCACCTAGCACAAATGTATCCATCAATGTATCAATCTATCTATCTATCTACTTATATCTGTCAATCCATCAATCTATCTTCCCATTAAACCAACCATTTATCATAATATACATCTATCTATCCATGTATCCGTCCATCAACTCATATTTCTATCCATTCATCTAGTCATCTGTCTTTCCATCCATCAACTCATCTATGCATCCGTCTATCCGTCAATATATATATTTAGCAATCAATGTATCCATCCATCTATCTACCTATATAAATTTTCCATTAATCTATCCATTTATCATAACCATCTATCAACACCCTCCCCACTCCCTCTCCTATTTTACTACCAAACTCCCTCCTCTCGTTCTGGCACCTTCTCCTTCCCTTTTCCTCCCTCTCATAAACCTGCTCATCCTCCATCCTTCTGCCCTTCCCACTCCCGCCCCTATCCCATCCCGCCCTTCCCATCGTCTTCCCTCTCGCCGCAGATCCATCCCTTCGTTCTCATTCCTTCCGCCGCTTCTCACTCTCGCCCTTCCCTCTGTCTTTCCTCCCTCCCGTTGCTAGTCCTTCCCTTCGTTCACTCACCTTCCCTTCTTACCCATCATGTAGTCTTACCTCCCGCCGCCAGCCCTTCCCATCGTCCTCCATCCTACATCACACTCTCTGCCCCCCTTCCTGCACCTCCTTCACTCCCACTTCATCCCTTTTTCACCTGTACCACTCCCCCTGTTCCCCCCTCTTCATCCTTCTTTCACCTGCACCTCTTCCCCTGTTCCCCCTCTTCATTCCTGTTTCACCTGCACCTCTCCCCCTGTTCCCCCCT